>NC_135504.1:66526830-66634330 GCF_052857255.1 Amblyomma americanum
CCGTGCAGCTGGGACCCACGACGGGGTTCTTGCACGTCTTCTCCGCACAGCTGCCGCTCACGCACTCTTCCCACTTCTCGTTCTTGCCGCACTGTCGGGCAGCCGACTCGCCGTAACCTGTACAGGTGCGCTGTGTTACCACGTTGGTTTGTGCACGCGCTTTGCGATGTCAGTGAACGTTAAAGATCCCCAGATGGTCGAAATTATTCCGGAGCCCTCCACTACCGCTCCTCTTTTCTTCCTTTCTTCTTTCACACTCTCCTTTATCCCTTCCCTTACTGTGCGGTTCAGGTGTCCAACGATATATGAGACAGATACTGCGCCATTTCCTTTCCCCCAAAACCAATTATTATTATTATTATTATTATTATTATTATTATTATTATTATTATTATTATTATTATTATTATTATTATTATTATTATTATTATATTGTGGACGCGCGAATGAGTGTGCAGGATGTGACGTAACTTAATTAGCTCGCGCAGGAGGAGGAGGAAAAATGGTGGTGGATTTGAGTAGTTAGGCCAAATTCGAATTAGGTGCGCTGGCAGTTTGGTTTTTCCTTCGGTTCTGGTGTCTCTTACCAGAAAAGGCTAATCGGGCGAGGCTGTCAATCTACTAAAGAAAAAAAATTTGCGGTGGTTTAGCTCTCGTTAAACCTGAAGTGACGCGATAGCTACAGCTGGCCGAGTGGAACTTTGTGACGTTACCAGCCACGTGACGAACCACGTGATCAGCCACGGCGCCGCGCCGCCGGCAGCTGCTGCACACCGCCGGCAGCTGCCCCGCAGGACGTGTCCAACCACGTCTGGCAGCGTCGCCACGCTGAAGGCTCGAAATGATACGGCAATTGTAGCTGTCGCTACAAAATAAGAACTTTAAAAATAATTGCCGGTTATTGTTGGTGGTATTGTTCAAGATGTTGATATATTAAAAGCTTTTTCAAGCCGCCATGGAGGCTCAGTGGTTATGGCGCTCGGCTGCTGACCCGAAAGATGTGAGTTTGACATCGGCCGCGGCGGTGGCATTTCGACGGAGGCGACATGCTAGAGGCCCGTGTACTGTGCCATGTCAGTGCACGTTGATGAACCCCAGGTAGTCGAAATTACCGGAGCCCTCCACTACGGCGTTCCACATAGACTGGAGTCGCGTTGGGACGTCAAATGCCGCAAGCAAAGCAGTCGGTTCGTCGACGGCAATAGCTAAAGCAACCGAGAGCTCTCCATCGTTGGTCTTGGATGCTTAGCTCGTTTTCAAATGTGCACTGAGGGGAAATCGAAGAACTGGCTGACTACTGCACCGCTCCTGCTCTTGGAAGGGACCCCGATTAGCTCCATTCCGCTAGGGGAGATGGGGTGCAGTCTTTACAAACACACTTTGACCGCGGCTTTTTCGCTGAAAGAGGACCGTACTGCTGACGTTGTAAATAAAAAAAGGAGTGAAAAATGTATTCAGGGTTGTTCAGTTTATGTGAAGCATATGTTGACTTAATGGCGGAAAGGGTGGGTATGTCATGTACGACAGTTTACATTTTATCTTTTGAATAAAGCCTATATTAGAGGTAGAACTAAAAAAGCGTCTAAAGTCCGCCGGTTAGTGAAATCTTGATTTTTTGTGATTATGTATTGCTAGCCAAAAAATGTACTTCACTTTAGAGACAATGGATTTAAGCGAGAGCCATGGAGAGTTAAAAACGTGATCGCCAGATGCATGCAATGTCACTTCCTCATTGCCACTAATCTGTTATTCAGCATTCACTATCATTTATTACTATAACACACTGGAGCATGGGTATGATAAAAACGGCGAATTTCTAAGCCCGTAAAACTGTGCAAGACAAACCGCGTGCTTGTCAGTCAGGACTCTAACGCTGAGGCGATACGATGAAGCATGAACGACTTTGCGTAGTCGGCGAAATGTTCGTGGCTGCAGGCACTTTCTAAACGACCCGCTTTTGTGGGGGGTAACTTCTATAAAGACGAAGTGGCGTGTCTCCTTTTCACACCACGATGTTGCAATCACTTTTACGGACTACGTTTCTCTAACGCATATATACGTTTCTATTGCAAAAATATATTTCTAGATTTTTTTGAGAAGAAGATCTCATTTTGGTGCAGTTCAGTTATTGAATATCAACTTGCATGGTAGAAAAATTTTCAAGCTCCATGATTCACTAGAGCGAAACATGGACATGTTGCGATATTTTCGGATGGTTTCACAAGGTAACACAAAATGTGTAGGATGGCTAGTTCTAATTCTTCAGAAAGATTGCGCCAAGAAACCTTAAATATTAAAGCTTAACTTCTCAGCCCATGACACGTTGAGCGAAGGGTAGTTTTTGTCAGAGGGCAAAGCGGATTTTTTAATTTGCGGCTCCCCAGTACGCTCTACAATCGCTAGAGTGTTTCCGCGCTGCTGGATCCGATTTAGGTGACCGAAAAATTCTGCACTGCTAGAAACGGGCGTCCGACTCCTTTTGTTTAATGCGCGCAGCTCCGAGGGTGGCCAAGCACTGCACACTTGAAGAGTATGCCACCACCAAATCATCGCAGGCCCTCTTTCCTTGAGCTATGCGATGACAAGTAGCATGGTCACTTGCGTGCTACTGAAAGCTGCGTATTGCGATGACGTAGCTGTGCGAAACGGTGCTGCAGTCAACACAGAAATGTTCCTTGCAGGGCCCTGTTGGGGCAGCTTTGAACACGATAACTATAGACGGTCAATGCAATTGAAGCGGCGGAGTATGCTTGGTTTGGTATATGGGGTTCCACGTCCCAAAAACGACTCAGCCTATGTGGGACGCCGTAGTGTGGGGCTACGTTAATATCTCCCACCGGGGGTCCTTTAACGTGCTCTGACACCGCACAGTACACGGGCCTCTAGAATTTCGCCTCCATCGGAATTCGACCACCGCGGCCGGGATCGAACCCACATTTTTTGGGTCAGCAGCTTAGCACAATAACCACTCGGCGGCTCAAAGGCAGAGTATGCATTAACCTAATAGTTCTCCTGGGCAAAGCAACGGTTGCTGGGCTTAGGGAAACTTATTTGGGGTAACTTTGCTGATGATGAGTTGCTCACCGGTGCTGACGGCGCAGACCACGATGGCAACTCTCGACAGAAAAAAGAAGCTCTTCATCTCCGCAACTGCTTCACTCAGGTTTCGCTCAAGCACAGCAGGGCAGGTGACGTTACTCTTTCTCGAGCCGGAATTTTCAGCTCTCATCTTTTACCAGTACGGAACCCAAATAGTAGAGGGAAGAAAATTGTATTTGTTTTTTTTTCTGTTCCCGCAGACTTAACGCTTTTGACACTGCAGCTCGGAACAAATGCTGGAGACGTCTCTCTGAATACACTCGAAGCACTTCTCCTAACTTTTTTCTTATTTTCTGTTACGTGTGAATTCTTTCACACAGTTTGCCGTGGGATGATATGCAATCGTCGAACGGTGATATATGGACGCCCCCGCTTCGAGTTGCAGGCCAACAATCCCTGTCTTAATTGCACGATTTTCACGAAGTTTGAAGCCGTTTCACAACCAACACAGAAAAGCCAATTAGACTGAAAAGTGGACATATCAAGTGAGAATCGAAAGTGTCGAATGAGGTGAAAGCTTTGGAGTGTCGGAGGTGGTTTGGCCAGGTGGTTTAATTTGTTTTTTTTTTAGGTTGGGGGGGGGGGGCACTGAAGCATGTTTGTGCGAGCTGTTTATGGCCTGAGATGTGAAAGAATTTTTGAACTTAAAATGAAGTGAGTATGTGTTGTAGAACAGGCAGAGAGGCAAAACTGATCTATAATGCTCCGGCATACTTGCAAGAATTTTGAAAGGACGAAAGAAAAAAAAGAAGGTTATGATGGGTGAAGTGAGGGACAGAACAGTGCAGATTTGTAGGTGAAACACACCGGCAGTGCGCCTGGTGAGAGTGACGAGAAGTAACACGCGTCGTTCACGAAACCAGGGATCACTAAATCTGCTTAATAGGTTTTGAAGTCTCAAGTCAGTTGCACTCTATTATTTCTAAGAACTCGAATTTTATGAACCGTTCAAAGGAAATTTTACAAATACTCTGGTATGAATCGTGTTGACATTTTTTTTTGCGTGGTATAATGGTTTTTTATGAATGAATGAAGCATCTCGAAATATCTGCACACGCGGGAAAAACGCCTGCCCGTCGAAAAGGTCCGCTCATTTAGTTTTCTCTTGCTTGAGATATTTTAGCGTGTTGTGAATGCAAAGTTCTTCTGAGGTTCCCTGAGAAGGAATATAAATTTCATCCTTCATAAAATTTTACTGCCGCGAAAGAATTTTAATTTTATTCGCTTTTTTAGAAAGAAGCAAGGCGAATTGAGCCAAACTTTTCCTAAATCACAGTTTCACTAGGCCCGGGATCCAAGTTTTCAGTTGAAAACGGCTGCAGATGTACAAACGATGGTTTCTTACGCCCATAATAAAGTAACAAAATAATTACGAACTTACGTAACAAGCAAACCAGGGCATTTGTAAGGGCAGCCGTCAGTTTGAACTTCTAGATTGCCAACATAAATGTAAGGAAAGAAAGAGGAAGCCACAAAGAAGTAACTCCAAACAACCTCTAGAAATACAACCAAGAATGTGTATTAACATAACGTCGCTGTTTATTTTTTTAATTTCTTAACACGCGAAACCCAAAGAGCACTTTTATTTATATCGATCAGTATGTGTACGGCGCTGGAGGCCAGTAGTAAAAACTGTCACCGAAACAGCTTTGATTTTTCGAAGACGTCAAGCGTTCCTCACGCTTGTCAACAACTGTGCAAGTGATAAAGGTGTACAACGCCAGTGAATGACCACACCGGCCTCTTGAGGAGAACATATCTTACCTACAAGATCAGCTTAAACAGATGCGTAAAAAGACATGAGCTGAAGAAATATAACCTGTATTCGAAATTTCACTTTCAGCTTCCAGTAGCTAAAAAAAAAACTACAAGCAGCCCATCAAAGCTATTTCACTGTTTATTTAGCAGGCAAGGGTGTGGAAATGATTAGCATTCATTAGCATAACAATCTAAAAAAGGAAGATTCCCCATGCTTTCCTTGCTGTCTGTGACTAGGTTTCGTCATTTTATTCCCCCAGCTTATTATTACTGCTATATTATTACTTATTGCTATTAAGTTACTTATAATTACTTATTATTATTATTATTATTATTATTATTATTATTATTATTATTATTATTTTATTATTATTGTTGTTGTTGCTTTATTTACATACATAGGGATGGCAGGCAGAAAGATCGATATCGCCAATGGTATTCACCACCTGTTTACAAGAGCTATTCAGAGGCTTGGATTGCGAACAATTAGGCACAAAAGTTAATGAAGAATACCTAAGCAATCGCCGATTCGCTGACAAGATTGACTTGCTAACTCACTGAGCGGATGAATTGAAAAGCATGACCAATGAGTTAAAAATGGAGAAGAGTGCAGTGGGTCTAGAAATTAATTTGCAGAAAACGAAATCAATGTTGAAGTCTCGCAAGGGAAAAGTAGTTTACAATTGGTAGCGAGGTGCTGTAAGTGCTAAAGGTCTACTTAGGGCGGTCAGTTGTATACTTTCCCGCAGGTTACGGGGATTTTATTAACCACCCTCCTCACACATCTGACGAAAGGGATGGCATGACGCTTCCCGCAGTCCGATGCACTCTTCCAATCAAACGTGATCCGAGGGTACAGTGGGGCAAAATTACAAGGGGCGAAAGGAAAATCCGGCATGCCGTAGTGGTTCCCCACACTCTTCGATTGTGCAAGAACCTTTGAATATAAGTAGGTGTTGTACGTTTCGGTTTAGGCCGAAGAAAAACCAGATAAACATGCGCCGAAATCAGTTTTCTAATTACGGATGTAAACTAAAAGGGTCAGTATCCTTTAATATGCATGCCAAAACTAGCTGACCATACATAGGAGTGGCACTTAAACAAAGGAGAAAATAAGTTAATTAGCGGATTGTTTGTTTTGAGGCATTACTCCGCTACTTTATACGCCTCTGGAAGCCAGGAGGCTCCAGCAGTAAATTATGCGGGCTGTTCTGCAGGGGGTCATAAAACAGTCAACAGCCCAACGCCGTTAGATGAGCACTTTATTTAACTATTTCGTTAGGGGTCGTCGAGAAGCCCACCTGCCTCCTCTCTCGCACCTAGCGTCATTCGAGTGGGTTTGTTTAGAAACAAGCGCTCTAAACTGCAGGAACCGTGGTTAGTCGACTGCGAAAATTCAAATCCTTTGAATGTCGCTTCCTTCCCGCAAGGCACAGCCGACACGCGGACCCCTCTGCTTTGGACGGGGACGTGGAATGCGGCAGTTAAGCAGCACGCCAAGTGATGAGTCTCAGTTGTTCCAGAAACGGACAGCACAGATGCCAGCATGGACAGAGCAGTGCGTGAATTCCCGCCTGCATGTTGTCCCCCGTTCGGTGGTCGCTGTGCTTTTGAGTGTGTGGTTTTGCGCTGGAACTGCGCGTAAAAGGCTTGGTGGATTTCACTTGGTGTTCACGAGCACAAACCTCATAGGCATCGGCGTGCTACTGGTCAAGGGGCTTTTTGGCGCCAAAATACGAAACTTGACTCCTTTCCCTTACGGCGCGGTTCAGGTGTCCAACGATATATGAGACAGATACTGCGCCATTTCCTTTCCCCAAAACCCAATTATTAATATTGACTAGGCACATGGTTTGTGGAGTGATGGAGAAATGATCAGACAGGGTCAGGTTGGCAGGGTTTCTTGAGGCTCCAGATCTGGCCTAACGTTCCTGATCGCTCTGTGATAGCGAACGTCTTGGTTGGTTTGTAAATTAGTTGTCAATAAAGTGCGCTTTAAGACGTGCTTGTTAACTGTCTTCGCCCACTTAGGACAGTTGCTTATTTAAATAGGCTCCTCCATACAGTAAGGACAAGGAAGAGAAGCCGTGGTTGCTATATTGCCTGGACACAGGGTTCATATCATCGTTCACTTCTTGATTTCATCAAATCAGCGCACCTTTTTTCATTTTTTAAGCATCTTACTCATCTCTCACTTGATTGTTTTTATGTCCTTGGACAATAAACATCGCTTCAAGAAAAAAAAAGAAGTCGTGTACAAGCACTACGAAAAAGTTTATTGTTCTGGCTATCTCGACGGTTGAGCGGAACTTCTGTCGCTGTGGCCAATATGCCAACGACGTGAGGCCGCCCGACCTCTCGATCCACCCAGTGCAGAAACCCAGCATTAGCAAGACAACTCCTAGCGCATAGAAGTAAACTTTCACCTATGTCTTTGCCTTAGGGTTCCTTCTGTTGTTTTTTTAATGACGACGGCATTTCTTTCTGCAAGCACTGCTCTGAGTAGAGCCATTTTTGCCACTGGTAAATTGAATGAGATGCTTTACGTCTAAAGAAATTGTGGTGACATTTACCGCACAGGATTATACCACAGTATATCGCCCGAAAAGACCGACAATTCATCCGTAGAATATAATATTCGAAAAAAGCCGAAATCTGCCTTTTAAAAGATACGCAGAAAAAATTCAGTCAATTTTCAAAGAATAAAACCAAAATGTCCAATACCAAAATATAGGGTATCACTGCTGCCTCAATCTTGGGAACAACAAATTCTTGGCATGTTCTGGCCTTGAATTTCCGTAGAAGCTTCTCTGCTACTGTGACAGCGACCATGATGGGAAAACCATACTTCATCAGCAGGTTATGCTTAATATTGGGGCTCTCCGGAATGAGGGATTCACAAGATTCGGCCGAGGCTCAGTGCACAAAGTACGTACCAATGGCCCGTTTCAGCATCTTTGAATCAGCTGACCCACAAAGTTATACCTCTTTTCGGGGTCATGGTAAGTACATCTAGCAAAAGTGATTTAGTGCTAGAGTCAGGTTGATATCTAAAAACTGAAGCTTAATATGGCCTGGTAACTTGTGGGTAAAGGCTAGACCGCTTGCTTATTTTTTAAGAACCGACAGAACCTATTTCACGCGTACCCTGTGTGTCACTTCAGGTGATCTTTAAGAATAAATCCGCAACGTGCTCGCTTAAATTATTTGTTACCCGCCGCGGTGGCTCAGTGGTTATGGTGCTCGGCTGCTGACCCGAAAGACGCTGGTTCGATCCCGGCCGCGGCTGTCGAATTTCGATTGAGGCGAAATTCTAGAGGCGCGTGTACTGAGCGATGCCAGTGCACGTTAAAGAACCCCAGGTGGTCGAAATTTACGGAACCCTTCACTATGGCGTCTCTCATAGCATCAGTCGCTTTGGGACGTTAAACCTCTACAAATCAAACCAAATTATCTGTTTATTAAGACAAAAAACAATGTTCTACATTGAAATCCGCTTTTTGCTCTTGCTAGCCTATGACCTCCTAGTTTTGAATGTTTGTTGGCCTTGTCTTTCTGGAAACACTGGCGTCACATAGTAACTTCTCTGGCTTATATTTTGCTTCATCGGTGTTGTAGTGGTACGTGTTTTAACGCTTCGAAGCGAGACGTTGGGGCACTGGGGGGATGACGTAGCGAACTCCGGATTAGTTTAGACCACCTTTGGCTCTTTAGCTTGCTCAGACATCGAATACCAACCACAACGACGTTGTTGCATTTCGCCTTCAATGGCAGAGATTCAATTACGCGACCTTGGGATGAGCAACCCAATCTCAAAGGCACTGAGTCACCTCTGCCGGTCGTTCTTCATCTATGTTGCGCGACATAAATCTGAGTAATTATCACTCAAGCAAAAGGGATATAATGGTTTTCCGTGCCCGGTTGCTTTTGCAGAATCTTTCGCGACTGGCCGCAATATCGTCAAATCAATGTCGATAACACAGAAGCCAAACATTCCGGAGGAGGAGGAGGTCAGTAAGCAGCAGCGATGAAAAGGCAGGAAGAAAAATGCCCACAATGTACAGAGTGGACGGGTGGTGTATTTTATTCTATGAAATGCAGCAAAAGTATATTCCGACTTTCCTCCGTGTGTGATCTGCTGGTCTGCAGTATCCGTAGTGATGTCATTTTTATCCATCCGTCCGACCGTCGGTCTTTCCGTTCGTCATATCTTTTACATTTGTGCACTTCTGTAAAGGTAAGTGAACCTGTACTCAGCGCCTTTGGTAATTCTGTGCATGGGGGCGTGTTTTCGTACACGGAACGCCGTTAAATGAACAAGTTTCTTGTACAGCTAGAGCAGTAATGCATGAGCTTCAAGTCACGCCGACCTCACAAATGCAGGTATAAGCTTAACTGGATACCAGAGGAGCACCCATGTGGTTACATAGTTACATGGGTCAGAAGAAGAGCTCCGTTAAGGAAACCACTACGAGAAGTTAACTTTTGAATAAAGGATTATGATAACGATTTGATATCAGTGGCACGAGCACGCTCTGGCTGAAGAACGCAATAGCTAACCGGTTAGGTGCTCACGAGATAGTGCGCATAAAGCATTTCGCCCGGGGGAGCCATGATGATGATTATTTTTATCTTAGATTAATATTTATTTAAATGAAGAACATTTGATCAAAAAGATAAATATTTTATATAATCAAGAGGTTTTCGCCCCCAGAATATGGAGAAACCTAAAGTCCAGAGCTCCTGTGGCCTTCGCTTCTTGCTCCGCCCGGTGAACCACCTGTCTTAAGTCCGACAGAAGCCGAGCATCAGGCCGTGCGAAAGCTTGCACCCAATGGAAAGGCGGTAGGTACCAGAGCCACTAGGACTTTCGAACATCATTAAAACTTCCTGTTGGGCGAGTTGGTTGTTCATCTTGATCTAGAAATGTTCTTTTGCGCAAATAAAACGACACACGAGAAAGGCGACACACACACACACAAGCGCAAACTGTCAACTGACTTTATTGGCGGAAGGCCACACCTTATAAAGGCCGAAGGGTGGGGTGATATTCCATGAAAAAAGAGAAAGAAAGAATGAGATAACAAAACAAGGTGCGAAAAAGCCACTAAAGCAGAACGCATGCGCGGGCAGACATGCGTAAGAATGAAAGGAAACATTTGTGAAAAATTAACAGTTAGCCGCTTTAAAAGAGGCGATCTCAGCCGCGAACAGAGATAAAGAGGGTTCGCTGATGCACTCGCCACCAAGTTTCTTTATATGATAGGCTTCTAGGCTAATCCGTGCCGTCTTATCTCTACTCTTGCCAAGAACCTTCGTCTCTTCAAACCGGGCCACACATTCTTCACAGTTACTAACGTGCGCAACCAAATGCACATATTTGTCTTCTCGTTTTTCTAAATTTAGGGCGTGTTCCCCCAGACGGTCATTCAGACAACGTCCAGTTTGGCCGACATAAAACTTTCCACAAGACATAGGGATGGAGTAAACCACTCCAGTGGAACACCGAACGAACGGTTTCTGGTGCTTCTTCAGACACCCACGTTTTTTTGCGTCACAAATGCGTGGGCAGAGCTTTCCCAATTTGTTGGGAGCCGAGAACACGACAGGTACACCGTGTCTGCTTGCAACTTTTTTGAGGTTGTGCGAAATTTTGTGGATATACGGCACGACCTCAGGCCTAGGGGCCTTTTGTTGAGTTTCAGCAATTTTTGGCCCTGCTCCACGTTTGGACTTCTGAAGAATGGCCTCGGAAACGGCAGTCAGAACCGACCAGGGGAACCCTGCAGCCAAAAGCCGGCTTATCTGATGATTAAAACTGTCAAACATTTGATGTGGACACGATTTTTGGAGAGAAGATTCCATACAAAGCGAAGCTATTCCTCGTTTTATAGTCTTGGAGTGCGCCGAGTCATACGGCAACAACACCTTTTTTGCGCGTGGATAATAGCCCCAGCAGACGTGTCCTTCAGAGAACGTTAATCTGAGGTCTAAAAACTGTAAAACCGAAACGTCGGGCAGTTCATGGGTAAAAGTCAAACCAAGACCATGTCCGTTAAAAGTATCTAAAACTTCACCTACTGTAGAGGGGTAGGTGAAGGTCTTCTGCTTTTTTAAAAGTACTAAAAAATCGTCTACATACCTAAAAACCTTTAAAACTGTCCCGCTCTCCTTAAAAGTCTGCTCCAGCCGCTTATCTACCTTAGCTAAAAAAATATCGCACAAAATAGGAGCTACGCAAGAGCCTATACAGATGCCATTTCGCTGCAAGAAAGGCTGGTCGTTAAAAACAATAAAAGTAGCATTCAAGTAAAACTGCAAAAGAGCTAAAAAATTATCTACAGACAAGCCTGTTGAGTTCTGGAACGACACGTCGCCGTTTTCTTCAATGCATTCCTTAACAGACAGTAGAATTTGATCTTTAGGCACGGAATAAAAAAGGTCTTGTATGTCTATGGAAAAACCAAAGCCAATTTCTTCATTAGACTTAACAAACTGTGCTACATCGACTGACTTTTTGGTAAGAAAGGGATCGTCCAAGACAAGGCATTTTAGCTTCTTTAGCAAGAACTGGCTGACGTTTACCTGCCACGATCCCTGTTCACTAACAATTGTCCTGAACGGAATCTCCGGTTTGTGGGTCTTAGCTGTGAAAAAAGGGTTTAGGCTGTTTCCCCTGCTATTTGCGCTTGTGTGTGTGTGTGTGTCGCCTTTCTCGTGTGTCGTTTTATTTGCGCAAAAGAACATTTCTAGATCAAGACTTTCGAACACCACCGGTCTTGTATTAGAGGTGGATGTTTGAACCACTAGGGCACCGCTGCGGTTACTACATAAAAAAGTATACGACTGCAGGAGAAAAAGAAACACCCTACTACACTAAGCGATATATTGTAATATTGGCAAAGCACATACTAGCCTGCAAGCTTTTCTGTTCTTGAAAGACTCCCAGAAAGTATTCAGTTTGTACGGCAAATAATAAAGTTCAGTCTTCAGCATACTGCGGGAAACCTGAATGGATAATCACGGTACGCCTCTCAGGAGACTCGAGCAATCGCGCAGCTCCTGCTTCTTCTTTTGGCTTTCATCTAAGCGTCCTGCACCCTGTTTGGATGCTGGTAATTCAAAGTAACGCAACATTGACGCACGACCTTTCGTCTCCCTGCTGCTATCAAACAATAGCTCTTCATTGGCAGTGTGCAATGACCGAAAAAAAATAATAGGTGCATTAGACAAACGAGCAAAAATTCTCCGACGAGCCGTTGGAGGAAGTCCCTAACTGACATCATGGACGAACCACTTGAGAGCTTCATGTAGGATGCTGAAAGTGCAATGGCGGATTTCTTTTTGTAATAAAGGCATGCCTGAGCTCCTTTGTGTCAAAGTGCAGAGAATAATGTTCAATTTTTAATTTTTGGCAAACATCTATACAAGAAGAAAAACTTTTCTTAACACTAGTGCGCTTATCTTACTGAGTGGGGCCCTTAGCCCAGGGCTCCAGGTGTCACGGCGATCTTTCTGGCCCGCTAGAGCAGCTGTCGCTGGTCTTGAGGGTTCGTGCTGGTAAGTGCGGTCTCAAGAAGGGCTCTCAGTCCATGACCCCGTTAGCCACCGCTATCTTCTCGGCAAGCTTGGTGAGCCGGCACTGATCTGTCGGCTCTGTGCTTAACAGGGCATCACGTCATGAGGAAAGGGTGATGAAGGTTATAGGTGGGACGCCGCCAGTGGTCCGGGTGGGCACTGGTCCAGCGTGACACAGTTATATTCACCGTCCCTGTAGAATCCTTCCGAGCAAAGACAGCTATAGTTGCAGTCAGTGGTGCAGGCGGGGCCTATGGTGCGCTGCCAGCACGTGACGTCGGTACAGTTGACGCTGGCGCACTCCTTCCATTCCTCGTTGGTGCCGCACAGGTGGGGAATGTCCGAAAACTTGAACAGCGCCTGGGCCTCAGTGCGGACAACTGGGAGGGAATCGCATAGCATGAAGGACATTACGAAGGCCTAGATTGACGCCAAAACCGGTATCGCATTCTAGAAAGACTACGAAGATTACATCTGACACTGAATGAAGGGTGATGCCCTTGCACTGTACCGGAGGAGGCGTGGCACAGAATTACCAGAAGCCCGCCGACCTCTTTGAAGTTCTGAACAGAGTAGGTATCGCATCAAGCCATAGATGGGGTACGTAATATTACGATACTGCAGTTGAGTGCGCTGATACGTAAGAAAAGAGTATAACGTCGAACCTTGCCCGTTAAGCGGCCACTGACCACTTAAGCCCGAACAAAAAACGGTTCGCCAGTCCAGGCCTATGGCCTCACTATCTTCACGGCTTAACCTACCGAAACCTGCGCACGCTTTACGAGCGCTGAGCTTTTACGCCGTCGCAGTTTCTCACCCATTTCGACGGCGCAGACCATGATCACAGCCGTCACCAGGACCAAAGAACTCTTCATCTTCAAAGCTTCAAAGCGCATCAACGCTGGAGCCAAAGTGGCGTTACTTATACGGCGGTCGCCCCTTTCCGTGTCGAGCCTCGTTCAGGGTGCAGTCATCTCTTGTGGAAATCGAAAACAAGCTGCCTTTCTCTGCGCAGGGTTTCCAGCCTTAGGCCGCGGCAACTCTGAGCGGATGTTGGCCGTATCTCCCCGATAGCACTGGCTCGACGCCCCTCTTGTTTATTCTGACATGAACTCATGTGTCCCTGCCCGCGGTTTGGATCTTGTTAATTCGCCGTAAAGAAACAGCGATATACGTCTGCTGTTTCCGCATCCTGGCTGGTGTCAAGTGTATGCCTGAGTTCGCCGCACTTTGCGAAGAACGAATGGAATGTCGGCAGTGAAGAAACACAGAGCGTAGTTACGCACGCAAGCGGGGCAGTTAGTGACCGATGACGTTGACAAACTACAAGAGAACAGTAGGCAGAATGTTCACAGAGCGTATTTGGTGGTTTTTTTTATTCGTTAAAGACACGTGCCTGCCTCTTCGTCTTACAAAACAAAACAACGTTCTAACTTGAGTTCCGGAGACTTGTCAACTTTCCACAGCGTAACTTTCGAATGGATGTCGGCTGTGTCCTGAAAACACTGGTGTGACATCCTTACTCATCGTGCTTTTATTTTACCTTTCATCTATGTGGTCTTGCATACTGTTTAAATGTTGCTAGCTCACAGTCATGGCAGCGGCATATAAGGTTTTTTCGCTTCTGGTAAGTTCGCACAATCTTTCTTCGTTCGCCTCGTCTTGAGACGAGAACAAACGAAAAGTTGACACAAAGCTAATAATGAAGTCAATTACGCCGATGAGCCGGCGGGAGAAGTCAGAAACCGACAACGACATGAGTAACGACATCAATGAACGCTTGCTTAAGCATTGCCGGACCGCTGATTCATTAAGTGGGGGAGTTCATTTAGCTGACCACATTCGCCGTTGCTCGCGCGAGCCAGCGTGCAGGGCGTTTTTGAAAGAAACACGAGTGTTGCGCAAGTTTAGCACTCAAAAGAACCGGGACATTTTTGAAGCTTTCCGTGTCTCTTCTCATAAAGAGAACTGCGTCAGCCGCCCTTCTGTTGCGCTGCGGATAAAAGAAATAGATTATCTCAAGGCAAATGTGTTTGGTGGGTAAGCCAGGTAGGCGATGCGGAGGCGCACCGATCTCTTGAATGTGAGTGGCAAGATACCCTTATGCCTATCTTTTTGTTTTTGGTTTTTATATTGGTTTACGCCGCCTTGAATAATCGTTATCTGGTCGAAGAAATACTTTTCAGCCCCAGGTGTCACTAGTACTCATTTGCACATAAAAAGCCTGTTTTATGGAATAAACCTCAGTTGAAGTCCGGCGTCCGTGGGGCCTATACTCTCTTTGTCAGTGTGTTTCTGTGTGCTGGAATGATGGCTCATAAACGATGAAAAGTGAGGAAGATTGGTGTGGGCAGGGTTGAAAGTGCGGCGGGGTTTTTTAGTGCGACAACGTTAGATCGAACCTTCGTAGCAAAAGCCTTGCGCGTTGCCAGAATAATTCAGGATTTTGTCAAGACGGTTGTGTCGCAGAATCTGAGCTGTGGAATGAAAATGACTAAAACTCAAACTAAATTGTGATTGCGAAGTTTTATTATGTCTGACAAGTGATTATTGCAAAAAATGTAAATTATTTAATTACATTAAATTATGTACAATATTTACAGTGAAAAGACAATTCCGGTAATCGGCTGAGAACCGAACCTGTGATCCTCGCGTTGCAAGTCGGACACGCCACCCCTATGCCATTGAAGCTTTTCTTTCAGAAATAGTGTTTGTAACACTTGAACTATGTTCTATTTGCACGAACAATTTATAAAGCTTGCGGGAAGCGCCACGAAATAAAATATAGAAAAACATAGCAACAGAGCACTAGACAAGAGGAAAAGGAGATGAGCTTATCACCAAGAGGGAGTGCCACTCCGGTTTAAAGTCGATTCTCTGATATGAACAAATATTTCGCAGAAATAACATTTGTCGAAACAACAGAATCACAGTGACGGTCTGTCATTCTACCGTAGGTTTCCAAAAGCTGTGTAGTTCCAAGAGAAAAAAAAAATCACAAGAGGTACATAATCATACTGCGCTGCGTTGGGGTATCGTATGGTACGAGAAGTCAAACAAATACAGTTTTTGAAGCTCCGTTGCAAGACATCCCAGAACAGAACCGCTTCATTAAAATAGATCAAGCAACGTTAAATTGTTTTAGGATCATCACAGATGCGGCAGTTGACAGATGGCACAAAAATGTCCTTTTTATGAAGCCAAGTCTTCACGGGCAATGTTTACGAAAGTAACTTGCTGAAGGAAGCCTTAGGGCACGGTGAAAGTAACATATTCCGCAACCACGTAAATACATCATGTCCTCGCAGTCCACAGTAAAATAAGCGCTAAATAGGAGGAGATAAAAGCATAGAAATCAAGTCTTTGTACTTAAGTTTTCGCGACATTTAAAATAAGAACTCTGTTGAAAAACGCACTTCCAGAATACGCACAGCAAAATTTACCTCATGCATAAAACCCCGTAAACAAGGGACTGCCAGTGAAGTTTGAGGATACAATCCGAGTGGGCAAAGCATTAACCAAATTCGCCAACAAAAATGCTCGAAATATCGGGTAGGAAGTGTTGCGAAAAAACATCAAGCGCGTAACAATCTGCCGCGCGTAAAGATGAACTAAACCTAGCCCACCCACGCTAACAGGCCGGAAAAGATAATCACTTCGCATGGGTTCCATGGAAGAACCCCAAACAAGGCACCTTCGATTGGCTTGTGTCTAGGGTGCCTTGAGTGCCTTTTTGTGTCTAGTATGCCTAGTGATGTGTGCTAATGAGTGCGTAATCAGATGACATAATTAAAAACAGAAAAAAAACCATCAACACTGTCGCGTCATACCCTTAAGGCGAAGCGTAAGTGTCCCTCTAATTTTTGTTTTAATAAATGCAGTGAGCGGTCACTTTTATACTTTTCCATCGTGTGGGGTCTCCCGGTGTCCGGTTTCCCGAGTAATTTTTTATCTCTGTCCGCCTGTCCGTCCGACCCCTTGTCCAGGCGCACCTGTCAAAAGTAAGGGAACTCATGCTTTGTATGTATAGGTATATCATGCGTACTGGGGGTGACATCAATAAGTTGTCCATTTTCCGTTGTCCATTTCGTGTCGTTTCTGTTCCCTCTCAGTGCCACTCAGATATACCCGCGGCTGTCAAGATTCAGAGGAAAGCGACCTGGCCGTTGGGTGGTTGGCAACCGGACCTCACCATTGGCTGCATATTGCAGCCAATGGCAACCAGTGATCATATCCGTTCGCCTGCTGTTGACAGAGCGCTGCGATACGCGTCACCATTGGCTGCGCATTGCATCCAATTTCAGCTAACGCTAAGGTTCGGTGACTACCACCCTATGGCCGTTTCCCTTGCCACAGACTCTTGAAAGCCGCGGGTATACTTGAGCAATCACCGACAAAGGACCGAACGGATGGATGCTAAGTGGACACGGAAAATAGACAGCTCATAGAATACGGCCCCTGGTGTCCATTTGTGGATGCCAATCGGTTTTAAGAGAAAAAGTCCCTTATACAAGTAATGCTGTAATGCAGGACCTTCCATTGAAATTCACCTCACCAATGCAGGTTAAGCTCGCTGGGATAGCAAAGGAACACCTATATAAAAGGTACTTGGGCTTGTTGGGAGCTCCGTTAAGATAACCGCTACAAGAAGTTATCTGCTGCAATAAAGATCACGATGATTATTTCATAGCAATAGCGTCAAGGCGCCTTGACTGAAAACTTCCATAACTAGTGCGGTATGTCTCCACTAAGTGGGGTCAAAGGTTTTTTTTTTTCAAACCACTTTCTCGTTGAGAAGCAGAGCACTATGCCATGAAAAAACTTGAACTCAGTGGAAAACCGCGGGTACCTTGCGCCAGTGGGCATCGAACCTCGAATTTTAAGCATTTAAAGTATATGCTGAAACTATTATGCCACCGCTGTGGTCTCTTCATTATGGGAATAGCTTACGGCATGAAGAGCCGGAGTACATTATTTCGTGTAGTAGGGTATTCCTCGTGTCGCGTGGGGTAGCCTGGAAATTTTTCCTTTCTTCATGAAAGGCATTCGCGTAGTCTATATTTCGTACACTAGGGGATAATGTTCCGGCTTCTTTCGCGTAAGCTAGCCGACTTTGGACAGCGGTGACTTCGAATGGATGTCAGCTGGGCCATTTTGAGTATACTGGTGCCACATCGCAGCTCCCAATCCTTTTACTGGCATTGATCTCTGCGCACCAGCGCACAATTAGTATATTGCCAGTTTGCTGTCATGCAGCGGTGATATATGACCTTTTTCCGTTTTTTTCGCTTGCACTAAATGAATTTTCTGAAAGAAAACTAAGAAAAAGTTCATTGATGTCGTTTGTACTGCAGGCTGATGATTCTAGTTTCACATCTTTAATAATAATAATAATAATAATAATAATTGGTTTTTTGGGGAAAGGAAATGGCGCAGTATCTGTCTCATATATTTTTGGACACCTGAACTGCGCCGTAAGGGAAGGGATATAGGAGGGAGTGAAAGAAGAAAGGAAGAATAGGTGCCGTAGTGGAGGGCTCCGGAATAATTTCGACCACCTGGGGATCTTTAACGTGCACTGACATCGCACAGCACCAGGGGCGCCTTAGCTTTTTTCCTCCATAAAAACGCATTTGAGGACTGCAAACTTTTACTCAGCGTAACAAGCCATTTTTGAGAGAAACGGGTCAGTAGAAAACTAAAAAGAATTTTGAGATTTCCGCAAACTTTACACTTTTTTTTTCTTGTAACTGATACTTCTACCGATTATTTGCGCCAATTTTTATTAATGTAGATCTGATTATACCACTCACACATAATATTTTATTATAACTACTTCTAGAGCCTCACCCAACTTGAGGCGGCGAAAAGGCTTCGCCCGATTTGAGAGCACATGGGAACAGGAAAGGTCATGCAATTGGTTAATACAAACGTACCATCGGCTTCCGCCTTGTCAGGTGACAAGAAGTCTGTCTTTCCGCTATATCTGCTTTGAAAGGTCCAAGAAATTTAATGCTGCCGCGTAACATCGCTGCTCAATTGCCGTTCAATTAAACTTGTGTAGAAATGAGTTCTCTAACTCTCTAACTTCTTCAACTTGTCCTAACTGCAGATTGTCCTAAAATGCTGCCTTTCTCCTTGCCTTCCACATAGAATAGGAGGTAATATGCGAATGCCTCGGACAAAAGGCAACGCCATGTTTTTTTCAGTAGAACAAAAGGGCACTTAATCCGAACGTATATACGAAAGGTTTTCAGTTTCAGAGCAGGAGGCCCACTTTCCAAATTACAATTTTCTACCTCCGTGACAGCTTAGTCCTTTGTTCACTGTGCAGCCAGACTTTGTTCAGTTGTGGTTTGAAGGTTAATGCTGCCTTAATAGTCAAAAAACAATGAGCTGTCAAACACTGCGACGGTGCCTCGTGAGTTTTATACACCTGACAAGCTTCCCAACAGTCACAGGACCGCAAACACCTTGCCCACAATGTTCGCGTCGTTAAGGCCTATTCATAGCATCAACTGAATAAGGATCCTTTCGTTTCCAGTTGCTTCACGAGCTCCATGCAAGTTGGCGACCTGAGTCCGAGCACCTTACCTATGTAAACGCGTTGTTCAGTGCAGGCGGCACAGCACTCGTTTTAAAATTAACAGGAAGTGGAAGACTCACCTTGTGGCGCTTTACATATTTTGCTGCCTCTGCATTTTATCGTCCCATTTTTCCAGCCTCTGCGTCAGCAAGCGAAAGCCGGACTCGAGGCGTGAATGCGGAAGGCCCCTGCATACTAGAAAACTGCCTGTCGGTTTTTCAAATTTTTCAAATGCTTTTTTTCTACAAGAGAAGTAAATTCGAAACAAGGACAAGTTTATGCGGTGCATTCAACACGGTATAATCGCTTGGCTCACCGCAATTAGTGCACCTGTTTTAGATTTTAGCTCCTTATGAACTGACAGGAGAATAACTGGGAAATTAAGAATTAAATATATTTTCAACGCGTTGTCGAGCCAGCGGGAGGCACACAAAAATAGACAGCGTACAAAACTCATCGCACAAACTGCCAGTTCAAATGGACTGTTGTCAGAAGCTTCGCGCCTTTTCTGGGCGCACGCAAAAGCGGGTAATCTTGCCTGTATTGTACGACCAAAAGTTACGCTGGGCTGGGCTGAGAAAAGAGAAAAAGAACACAGCCGGTGCTTGTACTTCTCTGTTCAAGTGCACAGAATTTTTGACCAGGACTTACGATAAACAGATGAGCCTAACCTCCGGGCCATTTGGGTCCAGTGTCGGGCAAGCGGGTTCAGTGCTAATCTTGGTAGAGATGCTAACTCTAAAATAGTCAGGGACAAAAGAGTTGAAAACGGAATGCCGATTGTCAGATAGCGGGTAATTAATCGTTATGTGCATACCAATAGACGGAAAGAACAAAGAAAATTGTTCACGGACAACACGAGCGCGCAATTTGCACCTACGGCCGACGATACCGCTACTCGAAGCAATTAATGCTGGAACCATACCACGGGATTATCATCGGCCGTGACATCTTTTATGAAACAGAACGCGACGTCATGGGTCAAAATAACGCGTGCTTTATTAGTGTGCAATCAAAGCCCAGAAATTCTGGCAATTTTTTTTTAAGACTGCAAGATTGCAAGATGCCTTTACGGTAAGATTGAAGGTAATAGTCCGTTCTTTTGGTATATAGCAAAGTCTTTTTTTTTTCAAAGTGTTTCTATCGGTCGCATCGCACAGTTAAGACTGGTATAGAAAACCAATGGGGAACGCTTTTGACGATACCAAGAGCGTTAATAGAATAAAAAATTCAAGACTGCCGTCGGTGATCCCTACCTATATTGATTATCATGGTAAAATCTTACATTAGATGAAAAAATTGCGTTCATAAGTGGTCTCCCGCTCAAAAATGCTGTTTTCCAGAATTTGCTCGGTAGGACTAATCCGATGGCTACCCACCATTAGCAAAATCGTCCGTTGTCTGTTACGCTGTTCGGTGCTCGCCTAGCGCGAGTGATCAGTACCGCGGCATTGCACGCGAACGTCACCTTCTACCTGACCCTAATAATGTAGCTGCGTGACCGCAGCTGGTCTAGCGCGATCGCTACGTCTTGCACTACTGACCGGTAATTGTCGTCTTCAGCGCAGCAGAAAACCTGTGCTTGCGCACTCATTCAAACGTGGTAAACATTCCTTGTATCGTTTTCTTGCCCCGGTGGCATCAGGCACTGCCCTCGACGACCGGAAAACCGGTCCTGTCCGCGAGCCGACGCTGTGCTACACCGCTCGAAACGATGAGGGTGTTTTTTCTCAGTGCGAGGGTTCCACGATGATATTAAAGTGCATCCCTTGCGTCATTCATTGGGAACATTACGATTAAAAAGGGCAAAATGACGAATAGGAGGTGAGATGAGGATAACTTTAGGCTGCTTTGCGTTTCAGAAATATTTGCAACAGCTGTATGTGTACCACTGAAAATCAGGTAAGCCGGCAAGTTCTTCTTCCCGATCAAACCAATCAACGGAAGGCTACTGCTCGGCGCCGAAATCCTCAAAAAAGGAAATGAACTGCAGGTATTTTTTCTTATTCGTATGCTGCAGGTATCGTGGACAAGATAGGCGGATGTGACTGAATGGCGACTAAGGTATTGCTGGTCTCTGTGACACCAATATAACATAAACAAACGTCATGATAAATGTGTTGATGTCACAACTGTACAATAATTCCCGATTAACCCAGCCTTTCAATAGCTGCACATCCCGTATGACTGGCTTCTTGACTAAATGCAGCACTTAAGTTTAGCTCTCGTTTATGCAAATCCGTAGGCACTCTTAGGCAAAATGTCACGAGCGGTTTGCGGAGCAGTGCCTTATGTTGGTAACGACTTGAATGGAAAGGCACTCAATCCGTTGCTACTTTTTCGTCTGTGGGAACATGCTATTTGAATTGAGACGCAAACGAAGCTATGGACAGCTCCACTGCTAAAGAACGCGTCATGCAGTCCTATGAAGTTAGTCCTACAAGTGTTACTTTAGTCGCCGAATTTAGAAAGTGGACGTTCGCCGCGAAAAATTTAAGATGATTGACTCTCTGTCCGTGATTTAGTTTTGACTGTCCATTCAGAAAAGAGGGGCGGTGATATTTTGTGCATGTTAGCTAAAGGCACCTTTACTGCTCCTTCCCCGTTGGTAGTGTTTCAAGCCAGTGATATTTGAAATAAACGTCGTACAAAACAAATCCTATCATTAGATAGTAAGCACATATACGTTCATGCGCTTGGTGCTGCAAAACTTTGCCACAAGTCAACCGATCTCAATATGGCGGAATACCGCTTTCACTAAACACCGTTATAAAACTAATGGCAATAGACGCTTGCAAAGTGTCGTTGTGGCAAGTAACACATCCTTTTTTTTTTTCAGATCTGTGCGAGCAAATAAATTAGCCTTTTGGCCAGGATGTGCTTCTATACTTTTTCTGCAGGATGAAATTTTTACGAGTGCATAGCGTTATATTCTTCGAGCAACAGTAGTGTCTCGAACCAGCGTATGAAACTACCTGATACATGAAGCCAAACTCCTCGAACCTCAACTAGCTGCGCGTTTTGCTGACACTTCAGTGCAAATGCGCAACTAGGAAATGCGATCACGCGAAAAGCCCTCAACTCTTTTTGAGATGAATTCTGATTTTTAAATTATTCAATTAAAATTTTTCGAAACAATGTTATTCGGGCTAGCATATGCCTTTTTTTGCAAATGATGGCGCCAGAGGCCATTGTCACGAATTCATTCGTCTTCAAGGATGTAGTATGGATACACACTGCCCCCCGATAAGTGGACTGGGTTAGTTTACTTTTCATGGAATGTTTGCTCTGAAGTCAGATCAAGCATTAACTCCACTCATACCAATGTCCCCAAAATCTGCACCCTACTTCTTGGGAAGACTGGCTCGCGCTGCCTACAAAACGACTTCATCATAGCTTACGAGCGCTGCTATTATTAAGAAGTACTTTGGCTTGGGCTAGATGGTGCATAGCTTCTAGATGATGTCAGGACGGCGCGAAAAGAACAAGTACAAAAGAGGCACAAGAAGGGGCGCCGGTCCTGCTTTGTTGTTGTACCTGTTTTGTCCTTGTTGTTTTCGCGCCGTCCTGACAGACATCATCTAGAAGCTGCTATTACGACCGAGGTGCTGCGACACGAGTGCATGCTATCTTCGCGAGGATGCGAAAGAGACATAAAAAAACAAAAACTACCCTCTCATTCAACCATTTTTTCTCTCTCTCTGATTATCTCTCTTTCTATCACACATACACACACTTACTGGTGGCCATGAAACCATGACGACTCTGCGTTCATTGCACCAGCTAGTGAGGCCTCCGCCCTTCGTGAAGACACGCCTATAGCGGCATTACAAGTCTTTACGAAACAAAATGGCGCTGCCGCGCTAGACAAATAACGTCAATCGCATGTTGACCCCTCTAATGTTAGGCACGGTCAACGGATATTGACCGCTGATTGGGAAGCACAACTGCAACATTGGTTGGCAGCGCGTTGAACAAGAGCGTATGAGGAAATTTTCAGTGCCGTTTCGTCCCTTTAGTCAGTAGTTAGTGACGAAATAAGGAAGCTACAGAACATCATTAGCCACTGCATGTAATGAATGAGCAGGCATGTCGCTTTTATTAGAAGTTAAGGTTACACGGAGCTCTAAGTGCTCGAAGGCATTACCGGCCACCCAGACAAAATCCAGAACAGCGAAGGAGCACGTTGGCTCACAAAAAACAAGTGGTAGGGTTTAAACGTAGTTAAACCCAGCAGACGTGCGAATGCATCTATTTAGCCTGGATGGCTCATGGCTTTGCTTTGCTGCGTCATCGATATTAGTTCGATAGTAGTATTAGTTGATGAAGGCGACGATGTGCAATGCACAGCGCGAGAGTGTGTTGCGTGTTTTAACACGAGGCGTGATCGACTGCGGCGATAGCATAGTGATCTCATGCAGTGGTCAGCGAAGTTCATCTCTTCGAGCCGCCGCGGGCAGCAAGCACTATAGCCTTAACACTTGTTTTATTTCTGCATGAGCCGTTGTTATGCAATGCTTGGCCAAGGTCACCCTTAAGGTCAACATGCACACAAACTCAGGGAACCGGTTAGACCTTGTAAAGTTGTAATTTTGCACAAGTTGGCTGAATGACACAAAGCATCAATACCCTGAAGCTCAAGTAAGTTAAACCATCAGAAACGCAGCCAAAGTAGACAGCGCGTAGCCCTAGGCTCTGACCTCTTACACAGCACAAGTATGAAAAACGACGCCTAGCACTTTGCCTTTCGCAATAAAGCGATTAGATATTTTTTTCGCGTTCACCATTGTCTTTCTTTCAATGAAATATACTTATCTTCCTCACCGTGCCAAACAAAGCAAATTCGGGTGCAGTGCATCAAGTGGCCGATGCAAAAAATTACAACTCATTGTGTGGGGGATATAAAAACTATGCAGTGGTATGAAACGAACCCCAAACCGCATTTAGGGTGGCAAATTGGCATTTATATCAGTGTAGTCGTCCTCTCGTGACTTTCTGAGGCATGCTGAACCTGCGCACGCAGCACAAAGTGCATAACCTTGCCTGAGAAAATAGCCTCTCCTTTTTAAGAGCAACTTGAGATACCCGCCATCAATCGCACGAGACATGTATGTGGCGAGAGGTAATATTCGGGGACCTTTTCCGTCATCATCAAAAAGTTCGCCGAGAGGAGGATCCACTGTGAGGGGAGGAGAAGACTAAGAGCTTTTTGGGAAAGGTAAACAAAATAAAGAAAACAGAAAAGCAGGTCAAGGCCACTGCCGAGCAAAAGAAGAAAGCGTTCTCAACGTCGGAATTAGCGTGCGACAATACCTAATGCGCTATTCGATCGAGCTCTGTAGGTGTCTCTGGCCCTGTATAGGCTCACTGTTTCGCTCTGCTGGATCATCGGCACGTCTGGCGACGATATTAGCTCGATAGAAATATTAGTTGATTAAGACGACGATTATCAACGGAGAGTGCTCGAGAATATGCATATATTAGTTCCTCGAGGGAAAAAACTTGCTTGGCCCGTCGATGGTCCGTGTGTGGCAGCCAAGCACGCCGTCCATGGCCCGAGCTCGGCAAAGCAACATTGCCCTTGCACGAGCCGATGCGCGCTTGCCGAGGCGGGGCTATGGTAAGTCCTATGACGGCCTAAGGGTTAGTTACCTGTAGTACTACTAGTAAGTACAATACAATGACAACTGTACAAGGTGCGCGAAAAATAATTGGAACGCCTTGTTTGCATTTTGTGTAATTTAGACGTCAGAAAGAACAGTCTGGAGGTGATTGCAACGGAGAAGTTGATTGGCCTTACGCCGACATATTTACGGGTGAAATTTCAATAGTAACAGTGCCACCCTGGCAAAGACTAATGTCTAACAGAAGCAGATGCGCCGCACAGATCGAACTCTAAAAGCGATATGCAAACCATACGGGGTCATGCAACATCAGAATGCTGTGCATACATCCTCAGAATGAAGCATTTGCATGAGTTTGCATATCTCAATTCGAAGACCCTCCTATTGGCGCCTGTGGCTATTACGCGTTAAGCAATATTATTTCATTCATTTGTGATTCTGTGGTGACAAAAACCAGAAGAAAAAATGACCAGACTACGTTGCAGATACTTTCATTGTCCACTGTGCAATCTTTGTCGCGACCATTATAGAAACGTAATGAGACGTAATTTTCTCAGGCACACGTCTGTGTGGCATGTGCGTGCTATGAAGATAATTTCTTATAATACTTTCTTATAGGCGGAAAAGTTCTGCCGGCTGTTATACATACGATAAAGATATAACATGAACATTTAGACTAGCGGCTGAGCCCTAATTACGCACAGTTGCTCAAAATATAACCGATGAGGTTGCTGGCCAAGGGTGGCCCGGTATCGGCCGTTGCTTGCTTGTCTACGTGTCGGCGGTCAACTATTGCCAGGCGTTTGCTAGAGACCGGCTCTTTGCTTTTGCGAACCACTAACCGACATAGCTATTGGCCAGCCGCAGCGCCCCGCCGGCCCGAGTTTAGTCGGCCGAGCACATCGGCTACCAACTCAAAACCGGCGGCTTACCAACCGGCCATTGGCCAATTTCGCGTGGGTCGATAGCAGTATTAGTAGAAGGAGACGGCAATGTGCAATGCAGAATGCGAAATTGTGTTGCAGCTTAAACGAGGTGTGAAAAGCTGCGGCGACAGCCTAGTGCTCTCAATCCCTGTAGGCTCATTGTTTAGCTTTGATTGGTCGTCGGCATGTCCGGCAACGATATTAGTTCGCTAGTAGTGTTAGCTAATGAAGACAACGATGTGTAATACATTGCGCAAGAATGCGTTGCACGAAAGTTTTGACCACTCCTTTTACCGTCAAAACTTTCCTGTCTCTAGCAATTAACCGCCTGTGTCTTGGCCACTCCCTCGCCGTGGGTATGTGCCAGCAACGTCTGAGGACTAACTAACTAACTAACTAATGCGTTGCAGTTTAACACGAGGCGTGATCTGCTGCGTTGATAGCCTAGCGGTCTCTTGCAGTGGCCAGCCAAGCTGATCTGTTCGCTGCGCCGCGTGCTCGAATGACAGCTGCCTTTATTTGTGGTTTGGCTCGGTTACACCGACAGTGGCGACTTGGCTCAACGCACTATGGGGTGTTGCAGATCTGCTCTGTCAAGGAAAAAAATCTCGCGAAAGGAGTGAGCAGATCTGGATAACGTAGCATCTTTTTTTGTCCAAGGTGTTTTGGAAATGGTCAAAAAGCGCAGAAGGGCCTTCTGCTCAGTAGATGTATTGAACGTCGCTGATCCAGCGCTCATCACCTTCATCGTCGTTTTTCGTGCCACGAAGCCTGACTATTGTCGACCCCTTCCGATTCATGTACAGCACTCGCTCAGCCGGCAGAATGAACTCGTCGTTGCGCGCTGTGAAGCTGACGATCTCTAGACTTAAAAGAAGGAGCGCTGGTCTTGTGCTCTGCATAGCAAATGCTCCGTTCTTGTTTCTTACCTAACTTTCTTAGCTAATGGCGAGTGAAGAAGACATTTAGTGCGCTAGCACTTTCGGTGGTCATTCCCCGAATTTAGCCGTTGTGCGTTTTCTTTTCTGTCTGTCGGTTTTCCAGAAGCCTTTTTTTTTTGTGGCACGCTGCTCACCTGCCCACTGTGCCAGGCGGTCGGTGAATTAATTATGAGAGGCTTCTCGGTAGAGAACAACCTGGATCGCAACCCAAGCCAAGCAACCCAAGTCCCACCGATGGCAGCGCCTGCCATAGAAGGGCATTGGCTGCCATAGAAGGGCATCGCTTGACCGCTGCACCACTGCGCCGGGAATAGTAGGACGGCTCCTAGGAATCTATGAATGGAGAGAATGACCAATTCCTCATATATAGACATTTACCCAATATCGTTATCCGAAGAACTGCCATCTGCGAGCACTGTTATTGAACATCGGAACCGAGTGGAAAACCAAACTGCTAGCGCACCTAATTTGTATGTGGCCCAACTCGCAAACATACCACCACTTTTTTTAAACTACAGCCTGTAGGCGTCTTCGCAATCTAAAGCTGACAAATCTCAGAGGCATTTCACACTTCAGAAAAAAATACTTTTCAAACTGACTGTGAACCACGTGGCAAGCTGTGTCGTCATTGATTATTTTTATTTGAGAGAACTAGATTGGAAAAAGTGTTCATTAATAAGGGTTTGTATACCCTCAATTCAAAGTTTTTGTGTTCGGAATAGTTTGTAAACAAATGGAAACAATGCTTTCCCTAGAGGCTCCATTTTTATAAACAAACAGGAGCAGCCTGACAGTTTCAGGTTTTTACTTTTGAAAATCCCTCGAAAAGTCACTCACTGTGTCCGTTAATCACGCGCTGAAAGCTAACTATTGTTTAATTTGTGTGCTCATATAAGAGGTCAGAGAACCGATAGGCTTAAGGTAACGAAGAGGATTTCAAGAAAAGGTAATGGTTGCAGGTCTTCGCCAATTACGGGGGCGTGACATTGCGGAGCGAAACGCCACAGGTATTCCTTCGAGGAAAACGGAAACAGGTGAGACTTGGTGCAACGACTCGCTAGGAGAGGTTGTTTCTTCGCCCTCTTACGACCACGCCTGAAAGAGGACGCAATGGGCGGAGCTTAGTGTTAGGCAAGAGATAAATGGAGAGAGTAGTCGAGCTTAAGTACAAAAACGGCTTAGAGCGAAGACTGTGGAGGTGTTCTTCGGGTTTCGTCTTCGAAAGAAGCAACTGTACCGGTCGGTCAGCTCAGCCCCATCAGACAGCCGAGGAAAAACGTCGCCATTCGATAAAGAGGCAAGCCCGAAAGGAAAATCTCGAGGGAGCGACTCAGACTCATCGATATCATCGCCGGACAAGTGAGGCCCTTCAAGTGTACATTGACCCCTAAGGCGGGAGAGAGGTTGGTTGTGTTTTTAGGTTGCACCGGAAGGAATTCTCAAACATGAGCGACAAACTGCGGCTTGGAAGCGATTATTATTTCCCGAAATGCGGCCGTTGTTTAGTTTGACAAGGGGTAAGGTTTTTGTGGTCGCATGCAACTCAAGTATGCAGTGAACTGAAGTTCCACCCATATTCACGGCCACTGAGCCTTATTCCTCCATGATTACAAGTGGACCATTGTTAAAACTTTGCTTGTAACTTATAGAAGAAGATATTGCAAGAGGAATTTGCAAGTTCAAGAATATTGATGCGTCTAGCTTGTTTGATACAGTCAAACATCAACAAATGAATTTATTTGTTTTGCGATTGTTGGCACAGTAATAGAGGATACCGTGGACCAGGGCCCGCTGTTCTCATCTGCCGTCCTCTTTTAAAATTGCATCCTACTACAGTTAAGAAGTTGTACAGGTATGATTAGACTCATTATCCGTACCTTGTTTGGAGAACTTTTGCATGTGCGCTACTTTTAAGCCATCGAATCAAACACCTTTGATCGACTTCACCTCGGGAAACTGAACTCAAGCTACACGGCAGAGGGTACCACAAAATTTGGTATTGGTCAGGTCGTCAGTGTTATCTAGGTCTTTCAGAGTACTCAATAGATCTAGAAACTCGGTTCTACTGCGTTCGCTTCCTTTGAGTAAGAAAAATAAATAATTTCGCATTTCTGTCAGTTGTCTTGTTATAATGGCTAAAAGTCGTCATAACCATTAGTCATTTAAAGTACCAACTATCCCTTCCCTTATGTTACTTGCAACGCGATCGCTGCCACAATGAGCATTCCTACGGACTATCGGGCCCTGAATGTAGCAGTTAGTTTCATTCAATCCGACTTTAACTTGTGTAGAGGCGCTATATCCGCGTCCTCTGATGCCTAAAGATTTGTTCCCCTCTGAACTATATTTTCTAACAAAGTGTACCTGACGATAAGGTAGAGGAAAGGCATCGCCGACTTCCGCGGCCCATCGATATCAAATACGTTAATAGAAAAAAAATAAAAGACTGCCGTCAGGTTATCTGCGAGTATATTGATTGTTACTGTAAAATCTTACATTTTATGATAAAAATTGCGTTCATAAACGGTTTCCGGCTCAAAAATGTTTTTGTCCAGAATTGTTCGCCCTCACACCAGGAGATAAATTTTAAGCTCTCTGCACAAAACTATCGAGTGCTCCGAAATTTCAGTTTGTGGCAACTACTTGGGCGCAGTTCGTATGATATATTTTCCGCGCTAAAATATCTGCATCGGTGAGTGGGAAAGGCAACCATATTTTTATTTTTATTTTGAGTCATTCACAAGAGGCATAAAAGTTGTGCTGCTAAAGAGAATTTCGGCAACCCATCTATCTCCACCCGAGTGTCAGATCGGCGCACCGTGGAGAAAGCTTTTATAAAGCGCGCCATTCCAGGAATGGATATTATACGTTGCCCCCGCACCAAGATGAACTACAATATACGCTGAATATTAGAATTCGAAAGAAGTGGGTCCCGTCGCTTAACTGCAGCAGCATGTGGAGCACAGGCTCTCAATACGCGCACATGCATCCGACGTAGCAGTCAACTAGTACATTTTTTTTTTCAGCGCACCTGTATAAGGTTCATAATCATCAGAAACCATGGCCAGCAATTCTGGACAACAGCATATGGATGAGAAAAATGTATATGGGCGCAATTTTTTTCACAAATTGTAAGCTTTCACTGTAGCAGCCAATATAACTTCAAATCTCCCCTTGGCAGGCTTGCAATTATTGGTATTAGCGTTTTTTGTATCCTTAAAAGCGTTCCCCATTGATTTTTATGGCAGTCTTAACTCCTCGATGCGAGCGATGGAAACACTAGAAAAGAAAACGTTTGCTACATATCAGAGGAATGAAACATTACCTTCAATATTTCTTCACCAGTATTTTACAGTTTTACAATTTTCCAAATTTTTGTCCACGAACGTTGGACAAGTTTAAGGTACGGACGGATTTATGCGCACCTCTCAGGCGGGGTGGTCCTTGAAATGTACATCTAGTGGATTTTTTCGCCACAAAAAAATTGGGAGGAAGTTTCGTCTTCATGTTGCAGGTTTTCTGCATCCTCTTCATTTCTTGCTCATCCAGGCAGCAATGACGAACGGAGAGAATTATATTTTTCTGCACCTGTAACGAGAAATTTTGTCAAGACAACCTGAAATCACCCTACGTTTATTTTGTTAAAGGTGCCCCACTTTAAATTCCTATTGTTCCTGTAGTGGCGAAAATTTTCTTGATTCTCGGTTCTGAACTTTTAACAGATAATTGGTGAAGTGCCACATATTCCCTGGCCGCCCTATTAACATATTTACGCTTTTAGCAAGGCAAAGATAAAATGCCGTTCACGCGAGGGTTAAAAGTGCGAGTACGTCTGCCTGCTATAGCACGTCAACGACACGCTTAACAAGGAGGACAGACCATTGAATATGTGTGATGGGAATGGGTGATAGCTGTATCTTTTCAAGCTCCGCTTACGCAGCTTTTATTTTTTGGTTAAGCATTTCGAAATGCACTTCTGGGGTGAAAACCACGCCTATATTTCAAGCGTGTTGTCTGGATACTTTTCGAAACTGGGGCTAGCGGCGAAACCAGGAAGCGTTTTCATTGGTGCATGTATAGTTGTGCGGGGATAAGGGCGCACCTAATGATGACAGCGTTTTCTCCGACGACATCACGCGCAGAGCCAACTAAGGAGTGAAACCACCTCCAGCCCATCAAGTGTCCGCGCCATCAGGCCTAACCGCAGCAAGGAACAGTAAACGAGCCCTCGGCGTCCACACCATGGGTTCAAAGGGAGTCCTCCTGGCACTGTTAACTCTGGTTGCGGGCAGTGTCCAGGGCCTGGCTCAGGCGCAGGGCAGGTTCACGTTCGAGTTCCCGAAGGTACACGGCTGCAGCACACCGTCCAACGAGGCAGGCAGCTGTGTCGAGTTGGCCCGATGCCCAGCGCTGCAGTCCGTCCGTGACCGCAGCTTCCTGCGGCGGTACATCTGCGGCTACCGGCGCCACGTGCCGCTGCTCTGCTGTCCGAGAGGCGGGCCGCTGACACCACCGAATCGCCAATCGCCCAATCGGCAGCCACACATCAGGCAACCCCCCATAAGGCAACCCCCCATCAGGCAGCCACTCCCTCGGCAACCGCCTATCACACAGCCGCCTACACAGGGCCCACCGACCCGGGACATCTCTTACCAGCTCGAAGGGCCAAAAATCGCCAACTACCCTCGCTTCCTGCCCGCTGGTAAGTGTGCGCAATAAGGGATCCTTTCAAGTTCTCCGCATCTCTCCAGGTGACGTCTTCACCGTACAGTTTACCTTTTGCTTATTTTCAAGGAGCACATGATCCTGACCTGCACTTCGGCAGTGACATGCCTGTGTGGACCGTAACACCATCGACAGACTATTTCAGCTCAAGAATATGTCTTCAATCCAAAGATTAATCTGAGTTGTTCACGGCAATTGTTCACCTAGAAATGACTGTTCGTGGAGCTAAGCACTGGCATGTGAATAGAGCTAACCGCTGCGGTTCGCAAAGACTCCTTCACAGCTCTTACTGACACAGTAAAAGCTATACTGTTTCAACAAGAAATGCTGAGAAATGCCTTAACGGCCAGACGAGGCAGAATAGTTCCGCGCGGTGATGTCGTAAGCGCCAAACAGGCCACTTTTACGACAAGACAGTGCCCTGATGTGTACTTTTCACACAGAATAATGACCTAGGACGGCCCTTCTCTCGCGAGCAAGATGAAGAAATTCGTCTAGTTATAATGTGGTAATTTATGAGTTGTGGATATACAGAACGCCACATAAACTTTGGAGAGAATATCTCTCTTACTTGACTCACTGTAGTTCTTTATTTTGTTTGCCGTGCCATGCAGGGTGCGGCTTTACCAACTTCAGCACCGACCGCATCGTGGGAGGTCGTGAGTCTAAACCCGGCGCATGGCCTTGGATGGTAGGTGCACCTCCTCGCTATTCTGCCTACACCAATCGCTCAACGAGATTTCGCATATTTTACTTAAGCACTCCAATTTCCAGGCGGGCCATACAAGCAGCACCCCGCGCTTGGCACACAGCCGCAGGTGAAATATAGTTGCAATGAAGCTTAGGAAGCTCCTGAGTTTGCTCCTTAGCTTCGGAGACTGTTGAGGTCCGCCATGTCAGAAAGCTCACGTCATGTAGCCAGCACCACATTTTCATAAGCGCTGTCAGGAATCAACTTTCTGCTTTAGTTCTGACATTGTACAGAGAAGACAACGAGGAGCAACAAAGGGAAGGAAAATGACCTTCTTGACAAAAACAAGATGAACGAGGGTTTATGGCGGAGCCTATGTGCGCTTAGCCAACTTCTCAACGACCGAACTTGTTGTCTTCGTCTGTAAGATAAGTCCCCTTGTCGATGCGTAGGCTATCGGACGGAGGCTATCCGTCAAACCTTGCTCTCTTTGCTTAGTGTTGAAAAGAACAAAGTTCGGGCCAGTGTTATGAAGCAGAGCGCGCTGCTTGGATTTTCTTGGTAGGTGGTGCTACGGGTCAAGGCCAGCGAATATAGCTCGCTAACCACAGTAACACGGTAGTCCAACGTGTAGTCATTCAAAGCCGAGCACGATTCAGTAAATGGCAGTTTCCACTAACAGCTTCCTTAGTATACCTGCAAGACGTGTTGCGCTAAGGTTAATTTTGATGGTCATTCCCTTCTTAAAAGGCTGTTGTAAACTCTTTTCGCCTGCAGGCAGCCGTCTACATAAAGAGTGGTGGCGCCAACAATGCCGCCTGTGGTGGTGCCCTGGTTACTGACCGTCACGTGGTGACAGCCGCTCACTGCGTCGTCGTCGGGCATCGAGCGATCAGGTATATTCATAGTTCCGCGTGTCTGATCACCTTAGTGACAATGGATGATAATCGATTCCTTTCGCTCGACTGCCAGCTTTCCCGCATCACAACGAAGTGAACCTACGCATTGTCAGTTGCCTGCAGAACTCTATTGCTCTATTACTCTGGCTGCAGCTCGTCTGAGCTGTACACGTTTCACATACCAGCCATAAAGTGAACTTTTCACTAACGTAGCAATGACCGTGACAATAAAAACAATGAAAAGGGAAGAGGGGGATTTTCCTAGGTGCATGCTTTTTTTGCTTCGAGTTTGAAACTAAACAATTTGTAAAGAGTAACGAGCACCTGGAGCCGTGTAAAGAGACACCACACGTTAAAGAAGCAAACAATGCGTGCTTGGTTGGACAGCGTCATGACGAGGCCCGGTGACTATCGCGCAGCTACCCAGCGTCGTCTCTCACGGTGCGCCTGGGAGACCACAACCTGGTGCGCGACGACGACCCCGTGATGTCCGTCGACATTGCCGTAGTCAAGGTGGAAAGGCATGCGGATTTCGTGAAGCGCACCTTCGAGAACGACGTGGCCGTGCTCACCCTGGAGCGGCCGGTGACGTTCAACCAGTTCGTGAGGCCCGTGTGCCTACCCTACGGCGACCACTTCAATAACGGTAACCTGGACGGCTACCACGCCTTTGTCACCGGATGGGGAACCACGGCGTTCAGTAAGTTCCCTTCTCACCAAGCGCGGAATTCATCCTGTTATCTAATTATTTGTTTGGTTCATGGAGGTGTAGCGTCCCAAAACGACTCAGCCTATGAGGGACGCCGTAGCGTAGGGCTCCAGAAATTTCTACCACCTTGGGGTTCTTTAGCATGCAATGATATCGCACAGTACACGAGCCTCAAGAATTTAATAATAATTATTAATTGGTTTTTGGGGAAAGGAAATGGCGCAGTATCTGCCTCATATATCGTTGGACACCTGAACCGCGCCGTAAGGAAGGGATTAACGAGGGAGTGAAAGAAGAAAGGAAGAAGGAGGTGCCGTAGTGGAGGGCTCCGGAATAATTTGGACCACCTGGGGATCTTTAACGTGCACTGACATCGCATAGCGCACGGGCGCCTTAGCGTTTTTCCTCCATAAAAACGCATCCGCCGCGGTCGGGTTCGAACCCCGGGTCTAGAATTTCGCCTTCATCGAAATTTTACCCCCACGGTTGGGATCGAGCCCGCATATTTCGGGTCAGCAGCTGAGTGCCATAACCACTCTGCCATCGCTGCGGGTAGTTATCTTATTATTAGCCGCTTTATTTACTATAAAAAAGACTACGCAGCGGAAGTTTAGGGACAATCAAACCTGACTAAGGTGTGCCCTGGATTGCAAAATAAAAATACCGTTGGCTGGTGACGATTGGAGAAAGTGATTGCTCTATACCCCCCGCGAAGCACACATGAATGAAGGAACTGTGTCGTAATTTCTAGAGGACTTGAGAAGCTGTAACTGATGCATGTCGCGCAATTGTCGCGCTGTTAACTTTGCGTATTTGTCATTGCACATGTGTGGGAAATACACAACAGTTGTATCTTACCGGATGGTTAGGTGGGCGGATGAGATTAGGAAGTTCGAAGGCACAGGGTGGGCGCAGGGTTATTTGGAGAGACATTGGAGATGCCTTTGCCGTGTAGGGGTGTAGTCTGGCTGATTATGATGATGATGATGATGATGATGATGATGATGATGATGATGATGATGATGATGATGATTTATCTTACCGGTACTTAGCTATGGAGCAGCAACGTGGAGGATAACGAAAAGGTTCAAGTTAAGGACAGTGCAGCGAGTTATGGAAAGAAAAATGACAGGTGTAAGGTTAGGAGACAGGAAGACAGCCGAGTGGTACACACGCGCGTTAATGACATCCTAATCGAAATTAGAAGGAAGACATAGGCTTGGGCAGGACATGTAATGCAAAGGCACGATGGTCCTTAAGGGCAACAGACCGGATTCCAAGAGAAGCCAAACGTAACAGGGGAAGGCAGAAAGTAAGGTTGACGGTTGATATTAAGAAGTTGGCTGGGATAGGGTGGCCGCAGCTGGCACGGGCAGCGTTAATTTTAGAGATGTGAGAGAAGATGTATGGTAGGTGTGGGAGTGGGCCTAGTCAGGTTGATGATGATAATGATAATGAAGCGTTATGTGATGGCGAAAGAGGGAACAGCACCCGTGAATCTGTGAAGTGATACGCAAATGTGACCCTGAAGGGATTCATTTACGCTATGGCGTCGTACCCTCAAGGCGGAGCTTCAGTATCTCCTCATATTTTTTTATCCGGAAAGCTGACCCATGCAATGGTTATATAAAAGCCTGGAGTTTTGGTTCAGTCAAAGGTGAACATGTGAAACCGACCTTTATTGTTTTTCTAGAAGGGGAGTTTCACCTTCCTTGACAGTTCATCTTGCTTTTAGTTTCTGGTCATTAACGAATTCGTCTTGTTGCCCACGCAGACGGAGAGAGCAGTGACGTGCTCAGAGAGGCACAGATCAAGGTCTGGGACGAGGACGCCTGCAAGAAGGCGTTCGTGAAGGAGATGCCCATCTCAAGCGTACACCTGTGTGCGGGCGACGGCAACGGACGCGTGGATTCATGCCAGGTGACGCTTCAATCGAAACATAATTTAAACAGTTGTCGGCGGCCATTTCAAAAGCGCCCATGCAGCGCATATGATTTAGTTGTCTGTGGTTATATGCAAACTGCCTGCTCAAAGCTTGTTCAGGGCACAGCACAGTCACCGATACTCATGTTCTCGCCCAATAATATTGATAATACGGGGTGGTAAAACTTTCTCCGCTGAAAGAATGCAATCCTTGTGCTCTTCTATTTTCACTAATACTAAGTGGTCAGCTGAGGGCACATGCTGCCTCAAAGAACTCTTTTCTGAGAGTGCGCGCAGGAGATGGTAAGTTTGGTTTGGTTTGGCTGTTTGGGGTTTATCGTCCCAAAGTGACTCTGCCTGTGAGGGGCACCGCAGTGGAGGAATCCGGGTGATTTCGACCACCTGTAGTTCTTTAGGGTGCACTGACATCGCACAGTGCAGAGCCTTTATAATTTTACCTCTGTCGAAATGTGAACAGTGCGGTCGGGATTTAACCCGCGTTTTTCGGGTCAGCGGCCGAGCAGCATAACCACTGAGCCACAGCAGCGGCTAGAAACAGTAAATACCTATACAAAGGATGAGGAGAAACGTGTAATAGCCATTCGACTGGCACCAATTGTCCCCTTATCACTGTCGCGAGCAGATAGCGCAGGGAGAGTGCAAATGATAACAAGTAAAAGTATGAAAAAATATTAGAAGAACATAGGAGCTATTCAAACCCGATAGGTTCCCTGTCTGAAGCATGCGAATTTCGACTTGCATTGCACTGTCAGAGTCCGGCTGACCTCTGTTTCTGTTGCAAAGGTTCTGGAACTGTCTCATGTGAGCGGACCCGATAAAAACTAACTTCTTTGAAATTGTTCTCTTTGTTTCTTTCTCTCTTGATTCTTTTCATTACCTGTTTACTTTCTTGACCACATCGAAGATGTTTTGTTTACATGGAAGTCCTTCGGGCCTCTCACATCTCACCGCTTCTGCTAAGTTCACGCTTGAGAAGATAACTGAGCCATGCGTCATGATCCTTGCACGCCGCAGACATTATGATGACCGATACAGCCCCATCTGCAGATGCGTCCACGCTTCTAGAGGTTGCCGCTTTTCTTTGGCAGCTAACGAGTCTAAGGCCGGCATATGAACAAAACTGATTGATTTAGTTAAACTCAGAGTACACAGCGGATGTTTCCTACGCTGAGAGCGGGAGCTACACCATATATCCAAACAGTTTCGCAATGAATACTCTGTTCTAAAAGTGTTATAGGCTGCTTGCGTCACAGTATTGAACATGATGCGACATTTGGCGGGAACTGTAGTTGGGCTATTGCTGGCTATGCCGACGTTTCTCTGCCAGAAAATACAAATTTTATCGCTGAGAAAAAGAATCTCGACGCCTCTCGATTCAAACTCGTGACGTCGTAACCGATATAGGCGGGTTGCCGTCGTTTTGAACCGGACGGAAGCGCATCACGGCCTCCGGGACCCAAGCCCAGAAAACTTCGTAACGCCCGCATTTCACTTGCTAAATCGGCCACTGGTGGCGACGCCCGCATTCCGCTTTGTGGTCTTTTCTAGCTTTTAAAAGCTCAGTTTCTGGTGAGAGGAACCTCTTACCGTATAACCTTATCTACAGAGGCCAACGATTCTTTAGCGTCCCATTAAATAAGAAAAAATGACGCACTATTTATCATAGTTAGGCCAAGTGCAAATTAGGTGTGCTTGCACCAGTTTTCATTTCGGTTCAAGTCTGGTTTTCATTGACAGCTCCCAGGTTGTCCTCACAACAGTACTGGCGCTGTGGTGCAGCAGAATGGATGCGCCACTGGCCCTGCGATGGAAGGTGCTCCCAGAGCCGCCGCGGTGGCTGAGTGGTTATGGCGCTCGGCTGCCGGCCCGAAAGACGCGGGTTCGATCCCGGCCGCGGAGGTCGAATGTCGATGGAGGCGAAATTCTTGAGGCCCGTGTGCTGTGCGATGTCAGTGCACGTAAAAGAACCCCAAGTGGTCGAAATTTCCGGAGCCCTTCACTACGGCGTCTCTCATAGCGTGAGTCGCTTTGGGACGTTAAACCCCCATAAACAAACAAAAAGGTGCTCCCATTGCTGCTGCTTGTGAGATCCAATATGCTCTTCCAGAGCAACCTGTCGCGACCCATCTATAACTGAACTGCCACCTCCCAAAGCGGCCAAGGTGCTCAGGTAGTCGGCCCAATATTGGAGCTGAATGGTTTTGCTCTTGTCCTGTATACGTTGGACAGGCATTTGCCAATACATCTGCAACACTGGACCGATTACCTGTGCTGCTTTGGAGGGCAGTTTGCTCCAGTATGCTCTTCCAGAGCAACCTGTCGCGACCCATCTATAACTGAACTGCCACCTCCCACAGCGCCCAAGCTGCACATGTAGTCGGCCGAATATTGGAGCTGGATGGTTTGGCTCTGGTCCTACGTTCGACAGGTATTTGCCAATACATCTGTAACATTGGGCCGAATACCTGTGCTGCTTGTCCTGTGTCCTTCGTTCCGGTGTCGTTTTGTTAGTGTGTAGCGCGTTATTCAAACCAAAACTGCACAGGTAGTCGGCTAATGGTTTAAATTTGCTGTGGTCCTACTTTGGATACGTATTTGAGAATACATTTGCAACATTGGGCCTGTTACCTGTGCTGCTTTCACGCGCGGATCCGATGGGCAGGTTGTTATGATGTCACAATGTCCCGTGAAAAAGGTGGCTCACCTGCCACCTAGTATAGACTGTCCTCAATCCCTGGTTGGCACACTTTGGGACCTTACAGAAAGCGACAAAAGGGCTGAAGCTGCAGTGCTACAGCACTATAAGGTCACATATTGTGAACTAAGCCGATGTTTGTTTGTGGCTTTCAGGGTGATTCAGGAGGCCCGCTGGTGCTTCCAGACGATGATCGCTACTTCCTCATCGGTGTCGTGTCATCCGGAAAAAGGTGCGCTACGCGGGGATACCCCGGCATCTACGCGCGGATCACCAAGTTTCTCCCATGGCTCAGCGAGAGACTACAGTAGGACACTTCTATTCACTGTGGACGGGGCTCCACCACCTTCCGGGATCGCTTTCTTAGCAGAGCAAGTCTCAGATGAGGCTGTACGTGTCAGACTGTGTGAGCTGTTCGGTGGTACACGCGAGAGCACAAATACTTGAACATTTCTGGGCCGGCATCGGTCCAGGACTATGTTTATACCAACGAACAAGGCGCGTATAGTTGATTTATTTATTTGCTTCTATTTATATGCTCTTTCGGCAAGATGACATAAAGTACACAGCTTCACCACTGAGCATGAGCTTGGGAAAATGTGAACCAGTCAACAAGAATGCAACAAACGGGCAGAGAATTCAACACTGCTTTCGTTTTAGGGGTAAAACATGGAGAAATACAGAAATTCTATCTCCTTTCGGCATCTTTGCGCTGGTTTATTTAAGCTCTATCAATGTGCAACAGGTCAAGGAGAAGAGCGTGATTGTCGCGTTAGCTTATGATAACAAACAAGCTGGACATATATCTGAACATTTGCATATATCGGTTTAGTGTTTTTCTCATTTGTATTTAAACCTACGGAGGAATCGTTGATGCCCGGCATTCGCCCATGTTTCCAACCTGCCATAATGTAGTCGCCTATTAGCACACCGGTATCCAACTGCAAGTAGGCATTGCCTACGAGCACAAAATTATGGCCACCACGATCATGAGCTAGCGTAATGGAAACAATTTCTAGCCCACTATTAACGGCTTGTCATAGAATACAGCTGTGCACGGCCTTTGCCCTTTAGCTGCACTTGCCGCAGTGTTATACTAGCAACATTAGTAGATTGCTGTGACGCGCAGCAGTGCAAGTGTGTTAAACTGAGCATTGGGAATTCGCTTATCGCAGGACATATCGAGTGCTGAAAATATTGCATCATTTTGATGAAATGCGGTGACGGATGTCTCGTTGGAGTGAGGGTTCTGGACGTAAGGAGCCGGCACAGATAAGGATTCGCCCAAGCGCGTTGGCTCTCTGTGGACATCATTTATGACAGCAACAAGGTGGAAACTTGCTGTTGACTTACGTCACATAATTTTCTTCCCAGCAGCTCCTTTTTACGAGAATACAGTAACAGCATCGTTACAGCGGCCATTCTTCTTAATACAAAAACATTGCGTAGCGAGTTGAGACTATATTTGTTTCAACGTTGCTCTTGTCATCCTGTTCGCATTATTTTTTCAGCACTGCTCAGTTTATGACTTCCACAAAAAGAACGAATAAAGTGTAATGCCTCCTGCTCTACTAGTTGTTTTATGGAATGCAAGTGCTGTCACACATGACAAAGATGAATTGAATGATGAGTGAATGATGAATGAAGCACGTGCCCAGGATGTTTCCATACCTCTCCTCTTAAGTGATCTCTCAAAAGCTTCGGACGCATGGCTGAGGGCTTATTAATAGCAGTAAAGCTGGTATGTATGCGCGCTGTGCCCGTCAAGAAAGGAATAATTAATACAGCAATCTGTGGCATACCGACCAACAAGTGTGACCCGGAACAGCATGTTCGGGCAGAGGCGGATTTAAGAGGAAAGTTGACGGAGGGGGGGGGGGGGGGGGGGGGGGGGGGGGTGGGGGGGGGGGGGGGGGGGGGGGGGGAGGTGAGTAAATTTTTCTATGGTGGAAGCAAGAAATTTTGGATAGGAAAACTATGCGGCATCTCTTTCCAAGAACGCATGACTCAAACGGGACTGCCCCTCCCACCCATCTCTTCCAGGGCTACCTCATAAATCCGCCTCCGTCTTCGGGATTATTTTAGTCGATCACACAAGAATAAGTTGCTGTCGACAAGCTCTGCCCAACGAACACAAATGAACTGAGGTGTGCCCGAAGCACCTGCGGTTATTTTCGGGACGTGTGGGCTTTTAGTAGAGAAATAGCAAGCGCTTTCTGTACTTTTGTCATGAAGAGGGCCATCACTTCGGACTTCTTTCTTTTGTATCTCAATATACCCAGGCAACAGAGGACGACACAAGTGTTCAAGGAGGAGATACCACGAGCATTGAGAGCGTTACTCTTACGCTTTTTTCACGACTCATTATTCGTTGGGCACGCCTGGCCTCAATACTTGCGTGTAGCGTAGATTCGCTATCTAGCCAGGAATGGAAAGGGACATAAGACGCTACTCTCGTCCGTGCGACTTATGTAAAGGCGTAAAATCCCGAGTCGGTATACCGCCTTGCCTCATGGAGCCGATTGATAGCCAGGCACTGCCGAATCGTTCGTATGACATCATGGGACTGTACCGCATGACACCAAGCAAGTACAGATTCCTGTTGGTGGTCACGGATCACTTCAAGCAAGTGGGTTCAGCTAACCCCCAAAACAATTGCGGCCGAAGCAATCATTGAGAAGCTGGAGAAGGTATGCAGCACCAGGTTCGATTTCCCAGAGCAATTGAGATCGGACAACGCGTCCAACTTGACTGCCAAGGTTGGTGTTTGGTGATAGGTGCTAGCACTTGGCACGGACCACAAGAAAACGACCAGCTACTATGCCCACAAGGCGAGTCAGCCGCAACGTCAAGAACATGTGTCGCTTTCTCTGAGAGGCACAAAGATTGGGATATCGATCTTCTAGAGAGCCCGTTCGCGTTGCGTTCGACCGTCAACCACTCGACTGTGTACTCGCCATGCTCTCTAAATCTAGAGACACAGCCGAAAAATACACCACCACCACCATAAGCCACACTATATCTTCTGCAGGGCAAAGGCTACTCAAATATCTCTCCAGTTAACCCTGTCCTCTGTCAGCTGCGGCCACATTATCAATGGACCCTATCCTCACGGGCTGTAGCAAGGCGACAGACGTTTCCACAGCACCCGCTGAGTACGCGATGCAGCCGTGCTCCAAGATGACGGAAGCAGTACATCAGGCTGGCTCGTGGTAACCAGAGCACTTCCAGAGCACAGCAGAAAACTTGAGGGAACATTAAGCTCCGCCTGAAGGGCATGACACTCTAAAGTTATAGCGGCTCCCTTCAGCAGCCTGGGGTCCTCTTTGCGTATCACTTCAATCAGGTTGTACTATCGCGCGCAGTATGACTTGCAACGCGCCAAAGTCTCCTCAGTGACCTGGCGGCCGAGCTCACAATGAGGCAGCGATGCAAAAGGCGAGAGTTTGCCATTCCAGAGATGCGCAGTCGGCCCTGAGCTTCCCCTATTTCGCTATCGCGAAGTAGATTGTTTATTGCTGCGATAACCGGGTACGCCGATGGGAGCTCTTGGCGTGTTCAAACTGATTTCACATGTCATGATAGTCTGCGACTGCGTTGCAGTCTATGTAAGCACTGGCTTCGTTTCCTCATAACGAAAAAATAAAGCCAACGGAAGGCAGCAGACGTTTTGTATCATAGGGAACCAGACGTCTCGCCAGCAAAGCTCCGAGTTCAAATTTGAAGACAGTTTTGTACAATCCCGTCCCGAGTTTTCACATGCCAACGAAAGTCCGACCCCACGCAGGTGCAGCCGCTCGCCTTCACCTCAAATCCGTCTCTCCCGCTCATCGCAACTTCACTCTCTTTTTCTCCTCGTCTCGCGTGTCGCTCTCATCGAAAATGTTTACGTGTCAACACGCTCACAGATTTATTTTCCAACTCCCGTCCAGTCCACCCTTACCCGGCTCTCATTCGGAAAACTAAACCAATGCAGCTCCCGGAGGTGACGCTGCATTGACGACACGGCCTGAAAAACCTCTCCTCACCCCCGCTCCTCGCCGAAACCTTTTCAATATCTGCGTGGACGGCACACCAGTTACGGCTCTGATTGGCACTGGCGCTCAGATTTCTGTCCTGAGCTATTCCTTTCGCCGTCGTCTGAAGAAGGTTGCGACACTCGCCGTTTCCTCAGCCGTTCGTGTCGCCGACGGCAGTGCTGCTGCCGTTGTTAGAATGTGCACTGCGCGTGTTTGCGTTGCCGGTCATACTACATCCGTCCTGCTCACTGTGCTCGACCACTACCCCCCCCCCCCCCCGATATGATACTCAGCATCGACTTTTTAACGACCCGTGCGGCGCCAATTTATTGCTCCGCTGGCCTTCTTCGTTTGGATCTGCCGCTCTGCTCTGAAAGCGCCGATTCCCAGCCGCCCCGCTTCTGTACCAGTGTATTTACTCGCCTGCCGCGTGATGCTGCAGTCTATGTTCCAATGTCCCCGGTTCCCTCCGTGCCTGAAGGTGCCTACGTCACTTACCCAATCAAGGACGTCATCCTTGAGCGAAACGTCCTCCTTCCACACACCGTCCTGACCGTCATCGGTAACTGCACCTACCTTCCGATTCCAAACTTCATCCTCTCTACTCAAGTTTTACCCTGTGGAATCGCACTCGCTGAACTATTTCCTTTGGCTGAATGCACAGTTTCTGCTCTCGCAGCTCAGCCTCAGTCTGGTCTCCCTAATCCCCGCTCAGCGGCTTCACGTCCGGACCTTTTTTTTGCAATGATCGCGGCGGATTTGCCACCTGACCACGCCAACGGGCTCTCCACCCTGTTAGTTTCCAACGGTGACGTCTTCAATATCGGGAATCCTCCTCTCGGCCAAACTACTGTCGTGGCCCCTCACATAAATACGGGCGATGCCAGCCCCATACACAGAAGACCTTATTGTATCTCCCTTCCTGAGCGCCATGTCATCCAGACGGAGGTGGACAAGATGCTGGTGAACAACATTGTCGAGCCTTCTAGCAGTCCGTGGGCGTGCCCTGTGGTGTTGGTCAAAAATAAAGATGGCAGTTGGCGCTTCTGTGTCGACTATCGCCATCCTAATCAAACAACAAAGAAAGACGTCTATCCACATCTGAGAATTGATGACGTCCTCGACTTCCTACACGGTGCCAGCTATTTTTCTTATATTGATCTCCGTTCAGGCTACTGGCAAATTGCTGTTGACGAACGGGATCGTGAGAAGACAGCGTTTGTCACTCCCGATGGCCTGTACCAATTCAAAGTCATGCCTTTCGGCCTTACTGAGCGCCTTAACCGCACCCTGACGGACATGCCGTTTATGCATGTCTCCAACACCATCGTGTCTAGGACGTCTGTTTACCCTTCGTGACGTTCGCTTACAATTCCTCACGCCACGATACCACAGGATACTCTCCCTTCCACCTGCTCTTTGGCCGCGATCCGTTGCTACCCATTGAGAGCTTACTGCCTTGTGACCCTTCCACTAGCAGCTATGCTTGTGACGTCATTGCCTGTGCACATGCCGCCAGCCGAATCGCTAGGGATCGTCTCCACGCTTCTCAGATAGCTCAAAAACGTCATTACGACCTTCACCATCGTGACGTCCACAGCCCTCCCGGCTTCCTGGTACTCCTCTGGCTCCCTGCACGCCGTGTAAGACTGTGTGAGAAGCACCTCCCTCGCTACGTCGGTCCTTACCGCGTCTTGAGGCAACTGAGCGATGTGGCCTACGAACTCATGCCGCTGCACCCCCACTCTCCTTCCGTGTCCCTGCCACACAGCTTGTGCACGTCGCCCGTCTTAAACCCTGCCACTCGCACCCTGCCCCTAGGCCACCCCGGGACTGTGCCTTCTCCCGCGAGGCGGATGGGGGTGGGGGTTAGTGTTACGGTACACAGTCACGAAGCGAAGAAGACGTTGTGTCGCTGGGCAGTCGACGACGAAGACAAGGACGCTGCAGCAGCTAGTGCTACTGCTGGTTTCTGGTGTGTCTTTTGTGTACGGCCTATCGTTCCTGCTGCTGTACTAACCCAGTAATATTATGGCCGACAAAGCGCGCATTTCATTTTCTTGCCTTATTGAAAGAAGGAATATCTGTTCTGAAATTCTCATGTGTTTAATAGCGCATTAGCGGCGACCTCTGCGAATAGCGTGCGCTTCAAGTTGTTCTCATATTTTGCTCGAGAAGCATATATAGTTTCCGATACGACATCGCCTCTATTCTTTTGCTTTGATTTTCTTTCCTAGGAGATGATGCCAGCGTTTGACTGCGACTGATAAGTAGCAGGCCGCGTTGATCATGTGCACGCCAGAGACGCTCGAGTGCACCGAAGCATTATCTTGTCGTGGGAGGAGGGGGGGAGCTGAGTGATGACGCCATCTCTGGAATGGCCAAACCCTCGCCTTTTTTTCGCGCACGTCAGATGCTTCGCTTAGAGCTCCATCCCCCTCACCCCTTTCCAACGTACTGCGCCACGCTCCGGAGCGAAGTCATACTTTTCGCCACAGTACCTACATGGCCACATATGCCGAGTCGGTCATTTGTTACATTCACAGATAACGGACTCCTCATACCACTCCTGGCGCAGCAGCACAGCGGTTTGGGATACACCGTGCCCCATTTACTTGGCCAGCCAGCGGCAGGTGTGTGAACGCCAGAAGGAAAAACCGCGCTAGCTACTATAGGAAACGGAGGGGTACACAACTTCTCCTCCCGTTTCTGCATGCAAGCGCAACACCCGTCGTAGTGCGCTGGCCGCTTACCCAAGAGAAGGGGTAAACACTGCGCCGCAGAGGACAAATTGTAAGCTCTCCTAGAAGCAACCGGAAGGTGTTGAAATGCACCGATTGCGCGGAGACCCTCTGTCGCGCCCCTGACCTCCCAGGAACCCGCTTCGCCTAGTCCTAGTCATCACCCCTGTACGTAACTGGTAGGACGACCTACGGCCATGTTAAGCCTCTTACTTTTTGTTCTTTTATGGGGAACCTGCGTTGCCAAGGTGGCACTGCAATTGTTCCATTCGGTGACTCAAAACTGCTTTTGTCAGCCGCTTGGGCCGCTGCGAACGCGAGAACACATCCTGCGCGATTAGATACCCGCGTTTGGCTGACAGCATTCATTGCCTAGCTTCTCTCGGGGTAGCCCAGATAGCTGACGCACGGCACGTACGCCTTCGGCAGAGCACGGAGGTTCACGCCAATAAGCGCCCGAAGGTGGCGCGGAAAGGTACTAATAGTACTACCCAAAACTGCTTGCTCTTCTCGCTAGGCAGTGTGTTATGGCGCTGCAATCGGCACCGCAAACTTCAGCGCAAGTTCCCCATACTGACAATCTTCCGGTGCGTAGTGAAGTGTCCATCATGCTTGCGACTAATCAGTAGTTTCTGACGAGCCTTGCTTAAGCCTATGTCGCCCTAAATCCTTTGGCTGCAACATGTTTCGCATCGGGTTGGGGACTCGAGTTGCGCGCGGTTAACGCCTTTGCGTGATGGCTGAGACCCTTCTCCTCGCCGGCTGCGCACAGTGTGGTCCTCCTATTTCTTATCTTGTCACGTCGCAACCAGCCTACTTCTCGTAGTAATTTCCATTCCGTGGAAGATACGCGAGCAAAAAAGTAGCAGCCGGTCGACTACTTGGGCACACACCTGAAAAGGAGGGCACGCACGTCGAGACTGACCGATGCGCTGCAATCCAATCGAGGCGCAGCGAGTCGCTCGATCAAGATGAGTGGCGCTCTTAGGGTACACGACTGGTGCCGCCGACGGTGGCCACACAGCGTATCTCCTGCCCGGAGTCCGTTGCAAACGCTGCGCCGTCTTTCGCTGCATGGAACGCAGTCGCTGCTTCCGTCTGCGAGACTGCACAACTGTGCCTCTTTGGCGCGGTACTCAGAGCCTCGTTTCCAGCGGCATCAGCATGCAAGGGCACCCACTGGAGTACAATGTCACCACCACGTCCTCGGACCTCGCGCAGCTTCGCCGCCTCGTCGAGAAGAGCAGACGCTCTACTTCAGTTGCGTTGACGACAGGGGGCCGCTGCCGCCGAAGAAACGGGACCCGGCTCTTCGCCTGTGACGAGGAAGGGGCCGTTCTTGACTGATCCATCGCCATCTTGGGACGCGAACGCGGCGCCTGCGACTCCTCATGCGGCTGGAAACAGCCCCAGCCGCTGCCTCCTGCCCCTGACATGTACAAAACCTTGCCGCCTCTATCGAGACTGTGATCGCGCACTTGGAAACTAGTAGCCACACAACGCGTAGGAGCCTTGCAACGATGTAACGATCGCGCTCAACTAGCGCAACACGCGGTGCGTCCGACGCGAAATCGCCGCTCCTGCAGCGGCTACTGCAAGAGGCGCATGGCGCCCAAGGACCTGCCCTTTCAGCCAGCCGCGTCAGTCGGGCGCTGGAGTAGTAGCGTGTCCACGTTGTAGTGTGTCAACGCGGCCTTGCCGTGTTCCCCTTTCCCCAGCAGTCGAGGTCCCGTAGGAGGAGGGTCGCATGGACGAGAGTGCCTTCCGCAAGCGACAGTGGGCAGGCGAGGCAGCCATAAACGCAGAAGGAGAAGGGGCAGACAAGCGTAACGCGATGTGCTCTCCTTCGCCACCAATCACTTTCCTCGCTTCCTCCGTCTGCGGTAGAGGAAACCGAGGAAACTCTCCGGGCTGGCGGCACCCTGTCTACGCAAACAGACTAAGTAGGCCACCCCTCACCTCCTTCTCCCCCACGGGGGTGCGCCTTGGAGCAGTCAACAACACTCTCCAGCTCGCCTAAGCAGGTTCATTTTTGCCGCGGCTGTCCTGGCCTCTAGGAAGGCGGCGCCACCATCGGTCCCGGAGAGTGCTGCCGCGTCGTCTGCTAGCGCGCTGCCACGCTTACTTCGAAGAGCGTGAGAGATAGAAAATAAGGTGCAATATGAAGAACGATTTGGGCAGATCAATAAGAAACAATTTAGGCAAGAATTTTCAGGTACATATCGGATGTAGTATTGATACTACATGGGGGGAAGATCTAGATGCCTTGCAAATAAATACAAAGGCAAAAGGGAAGAAGCCTATAGTAAGACAACCTTGAAACAGAAAGTACGATGCTCAGAAAATGCTCGCTGGCAAAAAAAATGCTGAATAAGCCAAGATTGGGGCTCCCTAGCACGGCTAAATCGAAGATTGAAAGACAAAGCTTTTCGACAGTGCCAAAGGGATGGTTTAGATTTCGAGGCTAGGACAGGGCGCCGCCCGTACGTCCGCCCGTCCGTCCGTCTGCACTTTATTTTTATTTATTTTTTCCTGCCCAAACTAATCTGCCTGTCCGTTTATGTACCCACCGGTGGAAACACCTTCCTTCGCTTGGCAGTGGCGTATCCCTTAAATGCTGCACCATTGTGCAAGGAGCGGTATGAGGACTCCCAGGGATCTATGAATGTAAAGGTGAAAATAAGCAATCCCGCGTAAATGGGAATTAACTCATTAACCCTATCATTTCATATTCTTAAGGCGGGGCTTGTGTGTCCTCTACAATTTTGAGGTAGCCTGCGCCATCACTCGAAAATGTTCCGAAATTGTCGGTGAGGTGTGCACCGTGGAGAAGCGGAGGAGGCGTGATCGACGCGAGATATTTTACAAGAGTGGAAGGGAGCGAAGGCTGCGTCACTGGTGGGTGTTGAAAACAAGGTTTAGCAGTTCTTTTCTCCGCTATATCCACATAATCATGCTTTTTCTCAAAATTGGGATTGATAATGTGTGTTGTTTGCACAATGAATTATTGCTCAGCGTTGAGGACTCATTCGAATTTTGTGCCCTGCATTTTTGCTCATAACACAGCGCATGATATAAGGGACAAACGAGATACAGAAGACACACAAGTGCTGCTGGTTGGTTTCTTCTTTCTTTTCTGTGTCCCGTCTAGATCAATGTTTGCTGGATAGAAAGTTTAAACTTGTCCAATTCACCGCTGTCTGCTTTTCCCGTGCTCGCTAACTTCAGTCCATCCTTCCGCATGTTTATTGACTTCTCAATCTACCCTGTGATCTGCAGCTGACCTTAATCTGCAAACAGAACCTCCAGTTTCACGATGAGAATGATAGATACCGCAAAAGGCTAATGTTGTAATACATGAACTTCAGTGCGAGCCTTCGCTAATATAGTTTTAAGGTTGCCTGGAAAATAGATGAGCAGTTTATATTGACTAGCGCGGATGACAGCATAGCCCAATACATGAGTCATTCTTGAGAGCGGTGCCAATTCATCGAGTGTTTTTACAGCAGGTATTCGAGGCGTAGCACGGATTAGTTAGGAAGCTTTCACGGATGTGCGTGTTTAAATGAACTACATATTCTGTGCCCCAAGTTGTTTTTCCTTTACAATGGCGCTGCCCTGAACGTACTGTCTTGGTCAAAAGTCTTAAGGCCAAAGGCTTTTCGGTTCAGGCACATAACAGATCCATTGCAGTATTATTAAAGACCAAATGACCTTGAAATGCCAGCAGAAGGTTTCGTTTTGCAGTAGAGAAGGTTCCTGCTTGAGTTCGGTTTTGAATGATCCGCTACAGGGATCATTATAGGAATATTGATTTCGCCTTTACCTTACAGCGCGGTTCAGGTGTCCAACGATATATGAGACAGATACTGCGCAGTTCCTTTCCCCCCAAAAAAAACAATTATATACAACTGAAATCTGTGGTCTTAAGAGTTTTGACCAAGACGGTACCTTCTCTAAACGGAGCATCCGCAAAGCGCCATTTTGCTGTGACGTTCCTTGTGTGTGCTACGAAGGGCCTCGTTTCGGCGGGCCTGGCCCCGTGACAAGACGGCGGGCATCATCAATTACCGAGCCATACTCGTTGAGAGTGAACGACCAAAACGAAGGGGTTTAAGCACAACCGGACCCCCTTTCCATAGTGTCGGCACGTGTCGAACGCCGCCGCCGCCGCCGCGGGGAGACGGGCGTTATCTTCACCCAATTGCCGTGACCGTGCCGGGAACAAAGGGCCTCGTTTCGGCGCGCCTGGCCCCGTGGCAAGACGGCGGGCATCATCAATTACCGAGCCATACTCGTTGAGAGTGAACGACCAAAACGAAGGGGTTTAAGCACAACCGGACCCCCTTTCCATAGTGTCGGCACGTGTCGAACGCCGCCGCCGTCGCCGCGGGGAGACGGGCGTTATCTTCCCCAATTGCCGTCAACGTGACGGGGACAAAGGGTCTTCGTTTCGGCGGACTTGGCCCCGTGACAAGACGGCGGGCATCATCACCAACCCTCCCGAGCACATCCCAGGACAAGGGACCACTTTCCCGGCCTTTTAGTGACCTCGCGTTCCGGCCTTGAGTGGCGAGTGTCATTTGATGGAGAACGGAGGTCGGTGACCCGCGGGAACCGTCAGCGGGCCAGAGACCGTCTACCACCGCCGACGCTACCTCGACGACAACCTTCTTTCCCTCGGACTCAACACGTGACGGGGGCGAGACCATAAGTGCGGTGGTGTGTTTGTGCGCCCAAGTGAAAGTCCTAGGCCCCTCCCACTCCGACGTGGGCGTCCTCACCCTAGGGAATGTGGGGATAAGAGGATATAAAAATCGACAAGGAGTACGGAAGAGGGAATGCTCAGGACGACATCGTTCGCCAAGGGGACCTTCAGCGCCGAAGCCCGACGCCGTGCAGCTTCTGCCAGCAACCGTTCGAGCTCAACTCCGGAGCCCCTCCATCGTCCCCATGAAGTCGTCGGCACGTAAGCTCGTACACCCCAGCCTCTGATGTATAATCAATAATGATGTATAATTATTGAATATATCGGTTTGTTTAAACTGAGCCATACGGTGTCTCTTTTCCTCTCGGTCCCGTGTGGACCTGCGCATTATGGGGGGTCGTCACACTGGTGTCAGAAGTGGGGTCACAAAAGCAAATGTCCTCTGAATGCTGCGACATTCATGACTTCAAAATTGTAATCAAAAGGGAATCACGGGACTGATTATGGGATTTTTTTACCCCCCTTTGAGAGGCTTGACGCACCGGAGGGCTTGAGCGAAAAAAAAATATCTGTATCTGATGGAGCTCCCACTCCACAGCCGTCGCTCGGAGCAAGCATGCTGGCATTAGGAAGCGTCATTCCGACGTTTACGGGAGATAAGACAGGGGTTCCAATCTGCGATTTCTTTTCCATGCTAGAAGAGATTGGGAAAATGGGGGGATGGTCCGATGCTCAAATGCTGGGAATGGCGAGGTGTAAGATGCAGGAGCTGCTCATGATTTTGCATGGCGAGACGAAAAAGTAAAATCAACAAAATCATTTGCGGAATTTAAGAAGCTCGCGTTTGAGCATTTCGGCACTGAACCATGTCACGTGCGGGTACAGAGGTTCCGTGACGCCGGACAGATGGTAGGGGAGGACGTGCGAACGTTTGCGTCGCGGCTTCAGCGCCTAGCACGCGATACGTTAAGCAGGGAGGAGGAAGGAGACCAGCTAAAGAAGAAATACGCGGAGGATATACTTAAAGAGGAAATGACCGCTTTGTTCGTGGCTGGTCTGCAAGACCCCGTGCGCCGGTTCGTGCTCTCGCGCAAGCCGAGCAATTTCGACCAAGCCGTGGCGGCCGCATTGGATGCGGAACGAAATGAGGCGTTAACGACAGCCGCAGCGAGAGTACGCGTCATAGAGAGAGCGGTGCTCAACCCTGAGGTTGCTCTCTTGACAGAGCGGTTAGATCGCTTAGAACAGCTGCTATCTCAGCAGGTGGAACGCCAGGTTGAAGCGCGCGCTCAACAGCGCCCACTCGCTGGAAACCGGAGACCGCCACAAAGCTACAGGCGCGGTATGCGAGATTTTGAAGAAATCGTATGCTTCGCTTGCCAGGGTCGCGGACACATCGCCAGGTTCTGCCAAAACGTGCGCCGTGGGGAGCCACAAAGAGAAGCAGGCGAGACACGCCCTAAGCAAGCCTACAGCGGGGCTCCAGATACCGAGACAAGAAACTAGATAGTCCTCCCCATGCTGAGGAGCGTGGGGAGGGAGCAGTGCATGATGAGGTGGTGGTGGTTTGTGTGGCCGACGAGGCATGCCCTGTTGTGCGTTGCAAGTTAAATGGTTGTTGCATGGAATTGTTGATAGATACGGGGTCAAAGGTGACATTGCTTAACGAGAGCAGTTTTAACACGCTTCGAAGGAAGGGGGACCGCGAGGTGTTGGAAGCGTCTGGTGGTATGGCAACCAAATTTGTAGGCATAACGGGGGATCCTCTTGGCATAAGTGGACTCTACCGGTTACACTTCTCTCTCGGCGGAATTGCATTGGAGCACCCCTGCTACGTATTCCCGGACACGGTGTCTCTGCCAAACGGAGTGTCAGGTATAATAGGGCAGGATTTTCTGAGAAAAGGGAAGGTAGTAGTCTCATTCTCTGAGGAAGAGGTTAATGCGGGCGGCTCAAAAGTTCCGTTTTTGAACAGGAGAGGGGCTGAGATTCGCATTACTGATATTCACACCCATCAAACAGTGGGATCATTGGAGAAGGTATATTCGCGGGTTGCCGTCAGGCTGGTCGATGAGGCGGTCGTCCTTCCTTGGTCGGAGCACATTTTGTGCGCGTGTGTGCCTTCAGATGTAGAGAGCGGCGCCGTGGGAGTGCTTGAACCGGTCGACTCTCTCAGAAATGGCCTGAAGGCAGCCGCGTGCCTCGTGACAGTTAATGACGCCCACAGAGTGCCCCTACGGGTGGTTAACTGTAGCCAGCAGCCACTGAGCCTTCCCAAGAACAAAACATTGGCTTTCTTCACCTCTGCGATAGAGAAACGTGAGCCCACCGATACGGTACTCGCAACTGTAGAGCATGCTAGTCCTTCGGCTGCTCCAAAGGCGTCGTTCGATCTTTCTCACGTAAAATCCGGGGAGAGGGAGGCTCTGGCTGGTTTGCTGAACAACTACTCGGAGGTATTCGCCGCGTCCAACCTGGATTTGGGCTGCTGTGGCGTTGTAAAGCACAGGATAGAAACCGGCACTTCATCGCCCGTTTACCAGCGTGCGTACAGGATTCCTTACTCCCAACGTGAGGAGATGGAGCGGCAGGTGCAGGACCTGATTGATCGCGGCATTGTCGAACACTCAAAGTCACCCTGGGGAGCACCAGCATTATTGGTGGAAGAGCCAGATGGCTCGTATCGATTGGTAGTAGACTACCGCAAACTAAATGCCGTAACTCGCATCGATCCATACCCCATCCCCAATATACAGGAGACGCTTTCTCAGCTGGGCTCTGCCAGGTACTTCACGGTAGTGGACATGGCGGCGGGATTCTGGCAGAAAGCAATGGATCCGGCAGATGCCGAGAAAAAGGCATTCAACACGCCCTCAGGGCACTATGAATGGAAAAGAATGCCGATGGGTCTGGCCAACAGCCCTGCTGTCTGGCAGAGAACCGCTGATGTTATCCTGGCAGGTCTTCTGGGGAGGCTGTGCTTCTTGTATATGGATGACATAATCATACACAGTGACAGTTTTGAGAACCATTTGCGCGATATTGAGCAGGGTTTGGTGCGACTAAGAGGAGCGGGTCTCAAGCTGAAGCCCTCTAAGTGCCAATTCCTCAAAAACGAGGTGAAATACCTCGGGCACGTTGTTTCAGCTGACGGCGTGCGACCGGACCCTGAGAAACTAAGGTGTGTCTCGGATTTTCCATCCCCGACTAGCGTCCGCCAGGTCCGGCAGTTTCTCGGCCTGATCGGTTACTACCGAAGGCACATAGAGGAGTTCGCCAAGCTCGCTAAGCCGCTCACCGCCTTAACAGCCAAAAATGTCGCCTTTCGCTGGGACGAAAACGCGGAGGATGCTTTTGGGGCCCTGAAAAGGAAGCTAATGAGTGCACCGCGGTTGCGCCACCCGGATTTTAATTTGCCCTTCGTTATGGCCACAGATGCGTCAATGTTCGCAGTTGGTGCCGTGCTATCTCAGGTTATCGAGGGCAAAGAACATCCCGTTGCTTTTGCTAGCCGACAGCTGAGCCCCACAGAGCAAAAGTACGGAGCTACGGAAAGGGAGTGCCTCGCCGTTGTCTGGGCAGTAAAGCACTTCAGATGCTACCTTTACGGCCGCAAATTCAAGCTAGTCACAGACTGCCATCCTCTGAAATGGGTGATGAGTGTCAGGGACCCTAGCTCGCGACTCGCTAGATGGAATCTACACCTGCAGGAATACTGCTTTGAAGTGGAGCACAAGTCAGGAAAGACACATCTGAATGCTGATGCACTCAGCCGCACAGCTGCCGTGGCAGCTATAGATGAGTTTGTCCCCGTTGTCGACCCCGCCGAATTACGCACAGAGCAGTGCAAAGATCCTGACCTGAAGCGAATAATCGAAAGCTTAGAGGGCGCACCGTCTCACCCCGAACAGCTAGGTTATTTCATTGGCAAAGACGGCACCCTGTGTCGGCGCAGGAGGCCAACCAGGAAAGGGAGACCAGAGAAAACCGCTTGGGAGAGAGTCGTCATACCTCGGTCGTGGACAGAAAGGGTTCTTCGCGCGTTTCACGATGCGCCATGCGCCGGTCATTTTGGCGTAGCGAAGACACGCAGGCGTATGGAGCTTTTGTACTTTTGGAGTGGCATGCGACAGGATGTTAGAGACTACTGTGCGAAGTGTCATTCCTGTCTCGAAAGAAAAACACCCAAGGGACGAAGACCAGCTCCAATTCAGCCGTTCCCTGAGGTTTCGGCTCCCTTCGAGCGGACAGGTATGGACATAATGGGCCCACTGCCCACGACCACTTCCGGAAACAGGTAAATTTTAGTATTTGTCGATCACCTTTCAAAATACGCGGAAGCGGTAGCACTCCCAGATCAGAAGGCAGACACGGTTGCAAGAGCATTTGTCGAACAGATCGTGCTCCGACATGGACCCCCGAGGCAACTCTTGACAGATCGGGGAACCAACTTCGTGTCGCAGCTAATGAGGAGAGTTTGCGAGCTGCCTAAGATCGCTAAGAAGCAGACAACACCGTACCATCCGGCTTGCAACGGTGCGGTGGAGCGACTGAACCAAACCGTGGCCGGGTTCTTGTCGCATTTTGTTTCGCGCGACCAGCGGGACTGGGACTTGTGGCTCCCGTATGCAATATTTGCCTACAATTCCGCAGCACACGAGAGCACGGGCGAATCGCCATTCTTTCTTCTCTACGGCCGAGACCCGGACCAGCCTAGTGAAGTGCCAGAGGGCCCCCGTCGTGTCCCATATGCTTCACTGGACGACTATAAGGTTTAGCTAGAATCGCGCTTGCAAGTGGCGAGGGACATCGCAAAGGAGGCCTTAAAGAAAGCGGCGAAGCGCAGGAAGGAGGTGTACGATCGCAGTGCTAGAGACGCGCCGTTTGATGTGGGGGACAGCGTGTACATTGAAAACTGCCAAAGGCAGATTGGGCTAGCTCGTAAGTTCCAGACGAAGTGGAGAGGACCGTGCGAGGTTGTCGAGAAGCTTTCTCCGGTAAACTTCAGAGTCCGAGAAGTGAACCGGCGCTTGATAAGGATACACGCAAATCGCCTCAAGTCGGCACCGGTTCAGTATTCACGAAATGAGGAAAGGGAAAGCGCGGATTTTGATGGGGACAGAAGTGAAGCGGAGCGCGCAGATAGTTCGCAAGAAACGCCCTCTCCTGCATTTGTTCGGCAGGCGCCAGAGGTGACGGCCGGAATGCCACCGGATTTACTTCATGCATTGCTAGAAGAAGAAGCGCGCGAGATTGTCGCGCAGATAACGCCAGGAGAGGCTCCTGCCACGAGCCCTCGCGAGTCTCAAAGCAGACAAAGGGTCACAGACTTACTTGGTATGACTCATGAAGGCCGATATCCGCTGCGAAATCGGAAAGCTAAGTCGGACTAATGGCGTAAACAGGGCGGAGTTGTGAACTGGTTAGAATTGTGTAATGCCGCAGCTCATAACATTGCTATGTGCTTATGTGTTAAGATATTGGAGTTGGTAGTTAAACCTTTCTGTCATTAAGTAACACCTTCACAGGAGAGCATGCGGAGCGCATGCAGAACCTGCCCTACTTCCTTTCGTTATCTATATTTTTGTCTGTGCCGTGATCGTGCTAGAAGTGGGAGCTCCTTTGTAATTGTGGTAAATTTATTTCGTCCAGTTTGGACTAGAAAGGAGAGGCTTGGGTGCTGAGTTTAATGTTTATCTGTAAAAGAAGATCCGTGCTGCCCCTGGAGACGCCAGTTATGACAGCTGAGGCATATGGTGTTGTGCAGTGGTGTTGAGTGCAGCGAAAAGTGTTTTGTCGGACGCACTGTGCGAGGCGATATAGAAAGCGAAGGGGAGCTGCATGGACTCAAATGTTCGGAGAACATTCTTCTGGAGGGTGAGCGAGTGTGACGTTCCTTGTGTGTGCTACGAAGGGCCTCGTTTCGGCGGGCCTGGCCCCGTGACAAGACGGCGGGCATCATCAATTACCGAGCCATACTCGTTGATAGCGAACGACCAAAACGAAGGGGTTTAAGCACAACCGGACCCCTTTCCATAGTGTCGGCACATGTCGAACGCCGCCGGCGCCGCCGCGGGGAGACGGGCGTTATCTTCCCCCAATTGCCGTGACCGTGCCAGGTACAAAGGGCCTCGTTTCGGCGGGCCTAGCCCCGTGGCAAGACGGCGGGCATCATCAATTACCGAGCCATACTCGTTGAGAGTGAACGACCAAAACGAAGGGGTTTAAGCACAACCGGACCCCCTTTCCATAGTGTCGGCACGCGTCGAACGCCGCCGCCGCCGCCGCGGGGAGACGGGCGTTATCTTCCCCAATTGCCGTCACCGTGACGGGGACAAAGGGGCCTCGTTTCGGCGGGCCTGGCCCCGTGACAAGACGGCGGGCATCATCACCAACCCTCCCGAGCACATCCCAGGACAAGGGACCACTTTCCCGGCCTTTTAGTGACCTCGCGTTCCGGCCTTGAGTGGCGAGTGTCATTTGATGGAGAACGGAGGTCGGTGACCCGCGGGAACCGTCAGCGGGCCAGAGACCGTCTACCACCGCCGACGCTACCTCGACGACAACCTTCTTTCCCTCGGACTCAACCCGTGACGGGGGCGAGACCATAAGTGCGGTGGTGTGTTTGTGCGCCCAAGTGAAAGTCCTAGGCCCCTCCCACTCCGACGTGGGCGTCCTCACCCTAGGGAATGTGGGGATAAGAGGATATAAAAATCGACAAGGAGTACGGAAGAGGGAACGCTCAGGACGACATCGTTCGCCAAGGGGGCCTTCAGCGCCGAAGCCCGACGGCGTGCAGCTTCTGCCAGCAACCGTTCGAGCTCATCTCCGGAGCCCCTCCATCGTCCCCATGAAGTCGTCGGCACGTAAGCTCGGACTCCCCAGCCTCTGATGTGTAATCAATAATCATGTATAATTATTGAATATATCTGTTTGTTTAAACAGAGCCATACAGTGTCTCTTTGCCTCTCCGTCCCGTGTGGACCTGCGCATTATGGGGGTCGTCACATTGCTTACAGCGTTATTACCACGATACAGAAATAAGGGCATGAACAAGGTTACAAGCTGAAAGAAGGCACGATTTGTAGCAACCTCGCTCTGCATTTCCGATATACCTTATAGTAGCGACAAGAAACTATTCTAAAACACAAAACAAAAACAGCAGGCAATCTGGCGACAGGAGAAAGAAATTCCTGAAGCGCTTCCAACTACCTACGCCCTTGGAGGAACTTCGTACGTTGAATTGAATAAAACTAGCTGCACGGACAATTTGAAAACCTTTTCGACAGATGGCGCTGGCTACTCAAAGATAGAGAAATTCTAAGGACGATTAGAGTTCTCCCTAATGCGAAATTTGAGCTCAGCTCTCGGCGGCTCAGGCTAGGTAAGCTCATTGTTTCGCTTTGCTGGGTCGTCGGCACGTCTGAAGCAGATATTAGTTCGATAGTAGCAATAGTGGAAGAAGACAACGGTGTGCAAATTACAGCGCACTATAATGTGTATATTCGGTAGGAATATTAGTAGCAGACGCTGATGTAAATCTGCAGAGCGGGAGTGTGTTGCAGTTTAGCACGAGGCGTAATCGGCTGCGGCGTTAGCCCAGTGCTCTCAGTCTCTGTGGGCTTATTGTTATGTTCAGGTGGCACGTCCAGCGAGGATATTAGTTCAATAGCAGTGTTACTCAATGAAGACAACAATGTGCAATGCAATGCGCACGAGATTGTGAAGGTTCACGGTGCTCTACACTTCGGGAGGCTACGTCTTATAATGCCACGCTTCCATCCTTAATTAGTGACACGAGCTCGTTTTAGGCGTGTTGTTTATGTGGGCGCCTTTTAACTCCCCTAAATGATGTTGCGTCAGCAAAAACAAGAAGGCACCGATGGGTTTTAGGCACACGGGTAGCTACATTATACCAGGGATTCGGGCCGGCGCCCATCCAATGCCTTCCGTACCGCTCAGTCATTGTTTCTTATGTCACCGACGACGCCAGTGCAATAGTGTTCAAATTTAAACCTGTGGGGTACGCAGAAATAACCAAAGGAATTAAAACCGCTTGTCCTGACTTCCAGCCACAGCACTCGGCCATACTAGGAATGCACGCATGGGCAAGAGATCATTATCGTGTTCGAACGCCTTTTTTTCCAGCGCAAAGTTAAACAAGACGTAGCAAAGCAAAGAGACGCACAGTACAAACGCTAAACTTAAACTCATGATTTAATGACATGGCCACCAGTGTATGTGCACAAACCTCCATATCAGAAGCGCAAAACCCATAACCTCGCTGACAAAAATAAAAAATAAACACAGAAAAAATAACGTTTGGTAACGAAGCAGAGTCACATGGTTGACGTGCCAAGGCTGTTCTTTAGAAAACGGAACTGTTTGGAAGACACCAGAGAGGAAGCACTTACAGTTTATAGCTTTTATTTTTTATTTGTAGAGAGCCTCGAACATTCGCCTACTGCTCCGATCCTTGAAGCTGCGCAGTACAGGGGTGTTCCCGAGCGCAGGAGTGTACAACGCCCTGCTTTAGGGCTTGGGCAGCGACAGCGATTTTCGGACAGGAAGCCACGCCTGGCTAGCGACTCTACTGGTATGCGCTTTCCAATGTAGCTTTTTGCACAAGGCAGAGGGACCTTGAAGAATACTTGCGTTCTAAAGGGAACGAAGCAGGTCTCGTGCTTAATTGTGTAGGCGTTATGGCCACTTTTTTACCTGTTTACTTGGGGGCAGAGGCGCGTGAATATTTCAGAGGCAGAGAACACGCCTGGAACGTCACACTTTCCTGCCACCTTCTTCAGGTGCGGGGGAACTTATGGATGTAGAGAACGGCAAAAGGCGGTGCTTTCCTGGTTTGCTCTTGACGCCCTTGTTGCCCCTTGCGTTTTTATGGAGGCAAAACGCTAAGGCGCCGGTGTGCTGTGCGATGTCAGTGCACGTTAAACATCCCCAGGTGGTCGAAATTATGCCGGAGCCCTCCACTACGGCACATCTTTCTTCCTTTCTTCGTTCTCTCCCCCATTTATTCCTTCCCTTACGGCGCAGTTCAGGTGTCCAAAGATATATGAGACAGATACTGCGCCATTTCGTTTCCTCCCAAAACCAATTATTTATTATATATCATTTTCGCTGTGCGATGTCAGTGCACGTTAAAGATCCCCAGGTGGTCGAAATTATTCCGGAGCCCTCCACTACGGTACCTCTTTCTTCCTTTCTTCTTTCACTCCGTCCTTTATGCCTTCCCTTGCGGCGCAGTTCAGGTGTCCGCCGATATGTTAGACAGATACTGCGCCATTTCCTTTCACCAAAAACCAATTATTATTATTATTATTGTTATTATTATTATTATTATTATTATTATTATTATTATTATTATTATTATTATTATTATTATTATTATTATTATTCAAGCAGAAGCTCGTCTGCTACCGACGCTAGAAGTTCGTTCGAGTAGCCCGCGGCCCTTAGGCGTTCGAGATGCCACAGCACTGAAGTGGCTGCAAGGCATGGCCAATAATTTTCGAGGACAGCATGTATATATAGGCACTTAACTGCGATTTTCCTTTTTACCAGATTCGAATGCGCGATTAGTACCTCAAAGTTCTTTTTTTTACCGTGGCCTATGCATACCCAACAGTTATGGACAAAACCATTTTTGCGCGGGAAAAGTTTACGAGGGCAACTTTTTCACTTATGATTTCACTATGACAATCAATATATCCGTAGGACTCCCGTCGGTAGGCTTGCATTTTTTTTACTATTAACGATTTTGCTGTTGTCAGAAGCGCCCCCGTTCAAGTCCAATTTTGTCGGCCAAAAATTTTGTTAATTGAAGAATTGTAAGACAATGTTTTGGAAATATCGAAGGTAATGGTCCATTCTTCTGATAGGTACCAAATATTTCTTTTAAGTGTTTTCATCGATTGCATTAAACAGTTATGACTGCCATAGAAAACCAAGGGGGAACCCTTTTGGACGATAGCAAAAACATTGATATAAAAAAATATGACTGCCGTTGGGTGGTCTGCACGTATATTTGTTATTATAGTGAAATCTTACATTCTGTGAAAAAATTGCGTCCGTAAATAGTTTTCTGCTAAAATGCTTTCGTCCAGAATTTGTGGGTATGTAACTGCTCGATGGGAATGATGGAAACACTGTAAAAGAAAAATTTGCTTCACATCTAATCTGGGCGCCTGCGCACTCAGGTAATCCAGGCAACGAGGCCGCCAATGACTGTTCACGAGGTGTCATAAACCGGGCGGTGGCGGCCTCTGAGCCGGGCTCTTCTCGAGAGTGCATGCAGCTTTCAGCGAGCTGACGCAAGCGTAGAGGGCTGAGTGCCAGCTCTACCCTCAACCCTCACTGGATAACTACCATCAGCTCCTCTGGAGACGCCTTTAGACCCGCACCCTCCCATCCCCCATATCCTCTCGCGGATCAACCCGGGAGCCTACACCCCCACCTGCTCTTTCTGCACCCACCCACCCACACGCCACCCTCACCCTCTTCGGATGCCCGGCGGATCCTCCCCCGCGGTGCCTGGAGCACCTGACCAGCTGGGAGGAATGGGAGGCCCTGTTGCGCCCCGTTGGAAGGACCCCGGTCACTCAGAAGATAGCGGCAGACTGGGGCGCCGGCGTCATGGACCATCATGGAGTCATGATCGTCTGAGTGCAGTGGGGGCGTGCAGGGACCCGAGAGCATACATACCCTAAATACCCTTCTGTCAAATAAAGTTTTTACTCCTCCTTGTACCAAATCATTCCTTTCTTGAAGCCAGCTTGACTTGCTAACTTCAAACCAGTGTGGTTGCAAGGTACGGGTATTGTGACGACAGCACTGCGCCATTGTAGTGCGCTGATTCTCAGTAACGCAGTCACTCTGGTCGTCGCGGAATAAGCCAGATGAGCATAAGCCCCGAGACGGGCAGGTGCCTCTTAACAGAAAGGTGGACAGCTATCTTTACAAATCGGTTATATCCGCAGGAAGTGGAACCTCTCTGTTAGTAAGAACGCCATGGCAAACGAACAGGTGAATAAAATATTTATCTAGTTCGTTATTTTATGCAAGTGCAATTAAAGCGCAAACCTCGTGCTTCGCATGTGCCACAGTTGAAAAAGGCGCTACAGCGTTCAAAACTTTCTGTTATGCGTGTTCATGGAAAAAAAAAAAGGTTATGGTAGCTCTGCCTCGTCACCAAGTCGCGTGGGGTGGTTGCCAGTGTATAGAGCTTGCGCGTTTCGTCATATCTCGAGACATTTCTGACTTCTTTTGGTTGCGGTAGCACATAGCCAGAAAATGAATAGTCCCGCTTGGCATAATGACGCGATAAGTGAGTGTTTTATTAGCTTTGCTTGTCAGCCTTTGCAGAGGCAGAAACCTCTCTCAACGCGCGGTCGGAAGTTGAGAGAATTACGCGCCCAAGGAGAAGTATTTGCGCCAGTGCTTCTTTGAAAGCAAGGGGACAAGGGACCGCCAGCTTCGCAATTTTACAAGAATTGCGGTGGATCAACGGTTTTGAATTAGTTGGTTTGAATTTTTTTCTAGTATTAGCTACTCTGCCCTCACGATTACCCTTGGCATTGTGGTCTAAGAAACTTTGGCTGCATCGTGCCAAGGCACGTGCTCTTTTGAAAAGCAAGCAGGTGAAACTAACCCTTCAGTGCATGTAACTAATCGAAATAGCGAAATTTTGTCGAGGGCCATTGCCAAGGCGTACTGCGTTTCCGAAATTCTGAAAGCTGATATGGCTAATACTAACAACCGGCTACAGACCTCTAATTGCAACCAGGTGTTTGACTGTAAAAGCTAAAAGTTAATTATCAGGAACTAGCTAAGCGGTTAACTATACCATTATCCACCTGTTTTCTCATGGCCACCAGGACAGGTGTTACTCTGCCAGGGAAGCCGCTTGGATACCTCGAAAACTATATCATCAAAATTCCGGTTCACTTCCGCTGAAACAAGTGGATGAGAAAGCAGCGAATAAACCCCGGCAGCGGCGGAAACGAAATTGGCAGATGGGCAAAAGAATATCGATAGTCCGGCCTGTGCAAAGCATTAATCTCTGTCTGAAATAAAGTCAGAAGAGTGGATCTTATTTTTCATAGGAAGCGGTCGATTGCATCCACGAAGTCAGGTGTCAATGGCGCCGAATCATGAGGACACCGCTTTTGCTGAGTAGCATCACTGCGATACTAGAAAGGAAGCTTGGATTGCAAGCTCGCTATGATCGCGCTGCGCTTATGAGTTTCACGCGAAGTTCATATATTGTGCCTCATATGGCTGAAAGAAAAACCTCATCCGAATGTAAATTGCTGTTATTTTGCAACATACTGAACAGTGTTATCTGTCAAGAAGCGGCATAGATAGCCATATCGCAGTATCTTTCAAATTAGGCGATTTTGAATAGACGTTGTAAGGAAACAGTTTAGATCCTCGTGACATATGGATGCAAACCTCATTTTTTGGATTCTCTGAAAGTTATAAGTGTAGAGGTGTCAAGTCGGGAGACCTTACTGGACAAGAGATAGGGCCCTTCGCGTTCTTCCCAGTCTGTTAGAAATTTTGCTTTCACATGATTCCCAGCCCTTTCCGAATCCGCTGATATTCAGTCTTGCTGGTACCATGTTTACACGAGCACCTTGAGAAGTATGTCTCTAATAAACTCTTCTATTTTTCCTTTTTGTATTCCTTCGCAATATTTTCGCAAAGTCAGCTAGGATTAAAAAAAAACAGACACGCAAATCTGTTGCCAAAAGGGACGCACCAAATATTAACTGACTGCTTGTGTTGGTGTCAGCGCGCTTGAAACCAAGAAGGGTTCGCATCGGTCCAGAATTATTCGTTGTGTATGTTTATAAAAAGTTACGTCAGAACTGTTTTGAATTCATCCAAGTCTCCTTGTGTAAAAATTCAGAATTTGTCTTACCGCATCAGGTCCCAGTTACAAAAATTCCGCAACCACTCAAAAACTGTCTCACTCAGCTGCCGGGGCAAATTAACAAGAAATGGGTACAAGGAGTGCTTCACAATGACCCTCCACACTAACGTTATGCTTGCGCGGACACACTGCTCTACTTGTAAATGCTGGCTTCGTACTTATCCGGAACAAGAGCTCCAGTTTCAGACTTTCCATTAAGAACATGCTCTTTAGGCCCCCTTGTTCACGTTCCATAAAGTGTAGAAGGAACTTCACACAAACGATGACTCCACTGAAAGGCGGTGCCCGCGGCTCTTGGAATCGTAAACCTACATACCCGGATGCTTGCTATACTCAGTAGTTACATATGAGACAACCATGTCCACTTTTTCATAGGCTGATAACCTTCCTATGCACGACGACTCCGTTCCGAGGCCGATTCTGTCACAAATGTGAATGGTGGGATTCTTTTTTTTTTTGGCTCTGCCACAAAACCCACAGTGCATGTATTTGCCTTAGGCTGAAAGCCCTCTGCGATCAGAGTGCATTGGGTTCCAACGCGGCGAAATGTTCAGCACCGAAAACGCACTGAAACTAACGGCTGATAGCAACGGCTCACCTGAATGGGTCTCAGGTGGACTAAGCAGAGTGACGCGAAACATGGGGTGAAGGGATCTACATCAGAGGCGCTCGCACAGGCTGTGTTACGGAGTGCAGCAGTTAATCAGCCAAAATTTTAATTCCCTCTTAACGAGAACCACAAATTTATGGTGATTTTTTTTTATAATTAGAACCCCGTATGGCTAAACATGCGGCGTGGTTTAAAATATTCATTCGTTGTCTGCAGGGAACTGACGTCACCCGATCAAAGCACTTCTATTGGCTCTAGGCGAGCGATATTCCCAGGCGTGAGCATTTCCGTTGGCTGAGCAGAAGCAACGTGACCACACGTGATGTGACGTCACTTCTGGTGAAGGCATAGACAGCTACTAATACTCTCGCATTGATACACATAATGGTATTAGTTCCCTCTGTGAATTTTTTTCTGGGATAGAATACTCGGAGGACGAGCTCCAGTTCTACTGATAGATCATGCTTCATAAATAAAAACTGAGAAAGTTTTTTCATATGCATATTTAATTAGATAACTAATTAAACCATTCTACGTTTATCCTGATGCCCGCTGTGGTCTTCAATATAGACCCACTGCTAACATTAATCGAAAGCAACTTGCCTTTCATTAATAGTTTTGGCCGCTCTTAAATAAACATCGAGTATAAACCAGCTTGTTCTGAATTGAAAAAAAAAGAAGTGCGAAGAGACATGGGTGAGAGTCTTGCATTTTATTGAGTGAATCTTTGCCTTCAGCATCTCATGATAGTGTTCGAACGCAATTTTGCTCCGGTTTCGTCGAAAGGGCCGTTCATCAAGCTCTTTGCGTGATGTCGGTGTCATGTCTTCGTGCTCTGGAAAGAAAAATAGCGGTGGTGAGAAACGCGTGTGGTTGTGCTTTGGTTCTCCCTTATTCTATTTCCAACGAGCCAGCCGTTGTATGTCGGCTGCATTGCATGTCCAACCCAAAACCATTGTTTTCACTTAATTCATCCAAGCTTCATCTCGTGGGCAGCAAACCCCTGTCCTTGGTGCACGTGTTAAATTCTCTAGGCGGAAAGAGTAAGAAACTCAAGATCTCCTGTGGCATTACGGTAGGGTGCCACGAAGCCCCTGTTCGTGCTTAAAAGTGTCAAGGCTCTTTGGAAAAAATAATATGTGCGGTCGACTACACACTTGCTTTTTCTTATTTGTTGCATTGACCATTTGTGAGTGGTGCCTTTAGGAAGAGACACCATGCAGCTAAAACATGCACCGATGAAACGATCTACTCAGGGTGGCCGATGAAATCAAGGCCTTGCCTCGCAGTATTGGGAGCATGCGCGGTGACTATTGGGGATACCAGAGTAAACATTCGCTTTGTTTGGAAGCAGTGCAGTTCACGTCAGAAAAAGGGCGTCGAGTGGTGAAACACATATTGATGCATTCTATAGTGGAAGTTGGTTTCTTTCCTATCACTCTGTAGCACCATTTTTTCCACATACAAGTGTATTAAGTTCCAGCGTTTTCTGCTAATTTCCATACGCTACAATCTGGTGGCGGTGCCGGGTAAGCTTCTCGACCTGCGCACGTTTTCCAGCATTCAATACTGGTCTCACACCAGTCCATCAGCGACCCAGCCGCGGCCTCCGTGCAGAGTCACCTGAATTCGGGTCCCTTCCCACCTTCGCAAGGACAACGTAGCATTCGGCGTCAAGTTCAGCTTACATGGACACTAAGACCAGGCTACCGGCGCCAATCCTTTCCCGCCAGCCACGAACAGGATCACTTTTTCACGGCGATATGTTCGAAAACGAAAACGCTAATCATCTCGCAAACGCCAGAGTCCCAAAAAAGAAAATTTGCCTAGAAATAACTGCCAGTAAAAGACATACAGGCTCTAGTTCTTTACCTGTATTCCACGAAACCATCTACTCTGCGCGATTGCTTCGGGCTGTCTTGTTCAATTCCGCATTATTTCCTGCAAAAAAGGCTCCACAAACATACGGCTGGGACAAGGTCAGAATATGTTCGCTTACAAGTAATAAGTGAAAGTCTTTAAATAAGTAGAAAAGAAACATTATATTTGAGATCCCAAATTATATTGGAAAAAAGTATCGCAGGCGCAGAAGCAGTGAACGAAGCTTTAGTGCTCTATAAACTGTATCGCGGCAACTTTCAGGACCTGCTCTCTCATCTCGTGAGCGTGGTCGAAGTCTAAATGCTACCTACTCTTTTAGGAGCTTTGAAAAATATGTGTTATTGCTAGTACATTTTGCGTTGGCTGTCAAAGGACAAAAAATCTTATTCTCATGTATTTAATTGGGGCGCAAAATATTTTCAAGCACTAAGTAGCGCTCGCAGCATTAACGCAAACACCCGTCTACGTAAAGAAAAGGTTGTTATTCTTCTCTACGCTTTATAAACAAACACCCAACAGAATAAAGAAAACATTGCTTCTCGCCTCTATGTTTTAGGTATACCATGATCTTTATATTTCGCATTCTGGAGCCAACACAAAAACAAATTGTTTTAAAGCAACAAAAATATTTAAGATAAATTTTGTGGCCGATGTTACTATATGCGATGCGTACTAAAATTGTTAACGAAATCTGTACTTTGGGTCTCAGAAGGACACGGCCGGAGACAATAACTGGTGACTATCTCTCAAGCGGTGCGCGCCCTTAGACTATGGCTGGTGAATATACAGGGCTGGTGTAGCCAAGCTCTAAAGCGGCGCTCACCCATTAAGCACAGCCATTAGGCCGCCGGGCACTGGTCGACGGTGACGCAGTTGCCCGCGGAGTTTCGGAAGAAACCGGTAGAGCAGTAGCAACCCCGCCGGCAGTCGAGGGTGCATTCGGGGCCGAGGGTCCTCTTCTCGCATGTGGTCTCAGCACAGGTGCTGCTCACGCACTCTTTCCACTCCTCGTTGGTACCGCACGGCCTGCGTGAACCCTCTGTGAAAGAGGCGAGATAGACTGGAGTTTGCGCAAGTCCTACAATAAAGAGTTTGCTAGCATGCGCCAAGGTAGTGCATTCTATAAGGTTACCGTCCTGATCATTGATGCTCCCGCACTGGGCATAACTTTCGATCAGATGGTTTTGTGTGCAGCTGTGTCTTGTGAAATCTTGAAATCGGCACCCGCTGTAAGAGTTGATTTTTGGGTTTTCACAGGCAACCCCAATAGCTCAAGCTGCACTCTATTTCATCAGACTTCGATAAACACTCGCGTTAGGTTTTCAAATTCATGCGCCTTCCAACGCTGACAACAACCCACCGGCGCTTTTTAGGAGCACAGAGATATTTTGAACGTCACTCCGCGCTCTCAATATCATTAGCTAGGCGTGCTGACGTTGAGAGGTTTCGAGCGCCTGGCGTCACCACACGTGCGTCGGCACATTTATGACGCGTGACAAGTGGAAGTGGTGTCCACCTACAAATTGAGGCTGTAATGCACCTTTTCTTTTCTCAAAACCATGCGAAGGTTTTGACTAATATGACAATAGGGTGATTCACCACTGCTATCGGGCTGTGCTTCCTCCTTTCTACATGTGACGAGCGTTACGCGCAACTGGGACATTGACTACGGGGTTGTACCTCTTATGTATGGGTGTTTTACAAAGCTAGTAAAGCTTTCGCTGCAGAATAAAATCCATACAGTACTTAGAAAGGTTCCTACATAGGGTTGTGTTCGATAAACCGGTTCCTGATTGCATCATGACCGTACCCGATTTGGTGCGCGCTGATCTAGCTTTCACTTCATCAACCTCATCAACCTCATGACCATCATCAGCACCAAGTGCACCAGCCAGTTTAGAAGGACCGCAGCAAAACCGTGTTTCGCATTGATCTCCAATAAAACCTAAGTCAGCTGCTGCCATTTTTTGTCAAATTTCCCGCTCTACCTCAATCCCGCCCCTCACTAGTAAATCTGCCTACTGTTGGAATCCATTCAGTTACCCAAGAGACCATTGGTTACTTTTTCCCCATCGGTGTCCGTGTTTACTCCTGGGAAACCTGAGGAGACCACCTTCCCATGCACGACATTTCAAGCTTCGTGTAACGCGAGGATTCCCGAATTGAAAGACGATTAGTGTCATGATCACTGCTGCATTTTTTAGGTGACGCTGGTCTTAAGGGTCAGGGGTAGGGACGCAGTAGCTTACATCAGTCACTCAGGCGGAGGTATGGTTGATGGGACTTTGTAAGGATAATCCCGCCTATTTATTTGCACCCCCATGACCACCACCACATACGCATGCCTATTTCTTATCGATTACAGCTAGGATATCATTACTTATAGTTTCGTAAACCTCGTTTCTCTTTTCTTGCCTGTCACGATCACCCATACTAAATTTAGCTCAACAGGATCCACTCTGTTATCTAACACGCTTTTGGTACTGGAAGGGCATATTGATATTAGATAGATAGCGCCTTTATTTATGCCAGCTTGAAAAACAGTACAATTATAATTCATACGAAGGCTTCCTCCAACATGTGAGTCAGCGCCTAATTGGCAGCTAGTTGATATATCCTCGTTCTACTTCGCCATTTTTTTTCGGGCGATATACCTGCACCACCTTGTTCAGGAGGGCACTGGTCCAGCGTGACGCAGTTCCCTTGGTCGTTCCGGTAGAATCCTACGGAGCAGTAGCAGCCGTAGCGGCAGTCGGCCGTGCAGGCGGGACCCAGGACGCGCCTCTTACACGTGGTCTCGGCACAGCTCCCACTGACGCACTGCTTCCACTCTTCGTTGGTTCCACACGGCTGAGGATCGGGTGGGAACTTGAACACCGGCCGTTCAGCTTCATCTGCACATGTCGGACTGAATCAAGCGCTTCTCTGCTTGCGTGTACAAGCTTTGACAGGGATTTCAAGTGCGGGGTGACTCCTCCTAACGTCTGGACCCCGCGGCTACATCCAAATTTCACATCTATAATATCGAAATTCCACTCTTTGGTTTGCTTCATCTAGTTCCTTGGAATATGCGAAGCACATTCATGGCCTGACGCTTGCCGCGTGGAATTCAGGCCAATTTTCGAATTCACATTTAAAATCCCCGGACCCAGATCTGAAGCCCCGGCTTCCATCCGGCCAACCACGATATGAAGCAACTTTGCTGTGTTGCCTGTGGCTTGGTGCGGCTCTCACCAACCATTACTCTTTCTGAATCGGTATGGCTGATAGCCCTGTATGCGCCATCTAGGGGTGTGACGAGACCATAGCCCACATTCTTTGTGAATGCCCTGCATACAGCGCCGAAAGGCAGTCTCCCTGCCGTGCACTGGAGCATCTAAATCTGCGCCCACTGACGGAAACGAAGATTGTCGGCCACTGGCCGCGGCGATCGTCGGCGGTGAAGGCCTCCGAGGCACTGCTGCGCTTCTTAAAAACTTCAGTTGCACAATAGGCTGGGACTTTACCGAACGCTTGTTGAATTTCCATACTCCTCCATCTTTTTATCCCCTCACTCCTTTTCCCCGTGCTGGGTAGCATACCGGTTATTCCTGAACCCTGAACCTTTCCTCTTTCTCCTCCTCCTCCGTTAATAGGCTAAGTAAATCAGATCACTTCTGCCTGAAGGACCGCTGGAAGCTTGAATTACGGAATATCCCGGAAAAACATTCACTTGGAGAGTGTAGAAGTTATGCAGTGAACAAACACGATATAAACTTACAGCATGCTGTTGCTCAGGAAAATCTATACAGATAAGAGGTAGAGAAATCTAATGCTGCAAATGCAAGAAGAAACCCAAAAATGAAGCAAGAACTGCTTGTTGACCATATAAGCCTGGTCGTAAAAAATATGGCTTATCCGAGAAAGAAACAACAGGAAAAGCGTGTCCCTATGGTGACACAAGTAACACAAACGCAAATAAACACTACGGCAAAATTGACATCTCGCGTTGTCACATTGTCTCACCCGTGTCAGCAGCGCAGATCGCGACCGCAGCAGCCAGCAGAACAAAGAAGGCCTTCATCTTCGTAGCTTTCGTTCTAACGCCTGGGGTAAACTGGCTGCCAGGATTCTGTGGTCGGCCTTTTAATGCTGAACTCGCAATGGGATGCAGCCGCGATACGTAGTGAAACAAAATAAATCTTCTGTCATCCGCAGGATACACCGCCTTTAAAGCTGCCGCAGTTCCGAACGGAAGTCGTTCGTATCTTTGTACTACAGTAGCACTCGCGGTGCATCGCACGAGTTTCTGCTTTTGGTCTTTCGTCTTGGCGTTTTTGCTCGGGCGTCGGATGTTGCTGATCCGCGGGCGCGCAATGGCTAGATATGCGCTATCGCCTCCGGCCACAGCTGTGTCATTTCTGCCCATTCCCCGCTTGTAACGAGCCGAAAGATTCTGCGGTCTTGCACAGCCAAGGCGGCACAAGCCAATTACGCCAGCGAGTCTACGGACGAAGTCAGTAATGGGCGGCATCAACCTGCAATAAAGCTGTAGGGTGACGCAGGGCCACTTGCCGGATGTTTTCCTTTCGGAATATGAATCGAGGCACGTCGCAACTTCGTTCTTTACTGTGAAACAAAGCTCGTAATTCTTTCCTCAGAGCGTCAATGTAAGCTGAGTTTTAGCCATGTGCCGCACAACTGATTTCACTATTTGTAGAGTGGTTTAACCTATGCCAGAGTAAAAGAGCTTCTTAACTTTCAAAGTAATTAAGCCACTGCAATAACGCTTTACAATAAGGCAAGCTACAACATGCACCGATAAAACCGTTTACGCAGGCTATCAGGTGAAAACAAGATGAAGTAGTCTTCTTGCACGGGCACTGCGGGTGTATCCAGTCTAAATATTAGACGTCGAAACTGTGTCGTTCATGTCAAAGAATGGCAGCAAGTGGCGAACCACGTATTATTGACTAGGCAGTGGCGAAATGCTGTGCGACTTCATATTCTCTTTAGCCCGAGAAATGTAAAAGTTACCCAGCGTACTGAACCAGCCAGAGTAAGAAATTTGCTTTGTGAATTAAAAGGCGGTTTCGCGGTTGATTTGAGAGGTGGCGCTGCCATAGTGTGCTAAACTCGAATTCACATGCATTTGAAAAGCTGGTAAATCATTTTACAGCAATAGCTATAAAATGCACGTTCGTGGGTTTCGCGTCGTCGTAGTAGTAGTAGTCGATGTACATCTAGCATATCGGTGCCGTCCGACCACTACGTTTCATGCGCTACGCTCACAGTGCAGTGCGAGAAACAGAGCTTTCTCTCCCCAGCAGATCGCATAGGCGCACTTCAAGCTTGCGTGGACGTAAGCACCAAAGATAATATTTTGCCCTACAGTCTTCTCTGTCCCCCTCTACCTCCTGCACGCCAGACATATTCTTACTTCACAGAGGCTACACTTTCCTCTGTCATAGCCGAGCTCATTGCCATTCATGACGGTTTGTCCACTTTAAAGGACCTCCTCTGTACTCTACCACACTGTTTTATCCTACATACTGACTCAACACAAGCAGTAGGAGCTCTACGGCGCGTAGCTTGTCCACTGGGCATTGTTGTCGATGTGCGCTCCATCGTGGAATCGCATCCATGGCTTGTCCGAGTACTAAGGGCTCGACGCAATATGCACCATCCACTGCAAGTGCCATACCCGCTTCCTCTACTGAAATTATCCGCAGGAGACGCCGTGCATCCTAATTCAAACTAAAAAAGAAATTTCTCACCGCTCCACGCGTGCTTTAATTACACCGCGTGGATCTAACCTCCCCAGCGGTTTAACTCGCCGTGAGGAGTTGGCGTTGAGGAAAATCCGGATAGATGCTGCACAGACGCCTGCGATCATGGCCTCCTGGACATCACAGACCTTGGTTCTGAACTGCCCTTTTGCTTTGCTTCTGCTAGTGCGGCAATATTGCCTCATTTTCTGCTGATTTGCCCTGGACTACAGGAGCCACGCAAGTGACACCTCGGCATTCAGAGTTACCACCCCGACTACCATACACTCGAATGTGGACCGATAAGAATGATTACCGGTCCTTGTTGGCATTCATAGCGGACACCGGCCTGCACATGAGCATATAACTCTCTTAAACCGAAGGGCATATTTGCGCAATAAAACAAAAAAATACTGGTGCTGTCGGCGTAACTGGTGTGTGCGTTGCTATGGGAACCACTCAGAGAGTGTTTACCGTGCAAAGTTGTAGGTGTGACGTGAGAGCAGAGATGAGTAACCGACGGGTGGTTACTGCAGGAACAATCCGGAGGATGGTTATCTTGTAAGGAAGAGCGTATCGGGTGAGCGGAGGAATCCCCAAGCGGAGAGTGATCGCTGTGGAAGGAAAAGGGCTCTGCGACAGTTTAAGAAGGCGCAACCGACCGGTGGGTAGTCAACCGGGAGGGCAGTCGCCCGGGAAGGACGGGGAGAATTACCGCAGTAGGTGAAGGGTGCAACGAGAGCGCGGGAAGGTGTAAAAAGAGGGTGGTTACAACGGTAACCGTCTGGAAGGTGGTTACCGCGAAAGAAGGACGGGGCAGCGAGAGCGCGGGAAGGTGTAAGAAGATGGTGGTTGCAATGGTAACCGCCTGAAAGGGGGTTACCGCGGAAGAAGGAGGGTGCGGCGAGAGCGCGGGAAGGTGTCAGAAGAGTTTGGTTGCAACGGTAACCGTTTGGGAGTGGGTTACCGCGGAAGAAAGACGGGACAGCGAGAGCGCGGGAAGGTGTAAGAAGAGGGTGGTTACAACGGTAACCGTCTTGAAGGTGGTTACGGCGGAAAAAGGAGGGTGCGGCGAGAGCGCGGGAAGGTGTAAAAAAAGGGTGGTTACAACGGTAACCGTCTGGAAGGGGGTTACCGCGGAAGAAGGAGGGTGCGGCGAGAGCGCGGGAAGGTGTAAGAAGAAGGTGGTTACAACGGTAACCGTATGGAAGGTGGTTACGGCGGAAAAAAGAGGGTGCAGCGAGAGCGCGGGAAGGTGTAAGAAGAGGGTGGTTACAACGGTAACCGTCTGGGAGGGGGTTACCGTGGTAGAAGGAGGGTGCGGCGAGAGCGCGGGTAGGTGTAAGAAGAGGGTGGTTACATCGCTAACCGTCTGGAAGGTGGTTACCGCGGAAAAAGGAGGGCGCGGCGAGAGCGCGGGAAGGTGTAAAAAGAGGGTGGTTACAACGGTAACCGTCTGGAAGGGGGTTACCGCGGAAGAAGGAGGGTGCGGCGAGACCGCGGGAAGGTGTAAGAAGAGGGTGGTTAAAACGGTAACCGTCTGGAAGGGGGTTACCTTTGAAGAGGGAGGGTGTGGTGAGAGCCCGGGAATGTGTAAGGAGAGGGTGGTAGGTTACAACGGTAACCGTCTGGAAGTTGGTTACCGCGGAAGAAGGAGGGTGCGGCGAGAGCGCAGTAAGGTGTAAGGAGAGAGTGATTAAAACGGCAACCGTCTGGAAGGGGGTTACCGCGGAAGAAGGAGGGTGCGGCGAGAGCGGGGGAAGGTGTGAGGAGAGGGTGGTTACAACGGTAACCGTCTGGAAGTTGGTTACCGCGGAAGGAGGGTGCGGCGAGAGCGCGGGAAGGTGTAAGGAGAGGGTGGTTACAACGATAACCGTCTGGAAGGGGGTTACCATGGAAGAAGGAGGGTGCGGCGAGCGCGAGAAGGTGTAAGGAGAGGGTGGTTAAAACAGTAACCGGCTGGAAGGGGGTTACCTTGGAAGAAGGAGGGTGCGGCGAGAGCGCGGGCAGGTGCAAAAAGAGGGTGTTTTAAACGGTAACCGTCTGGAAGAGGGTTACCTTGGAAGAAGGAGGATGCGGCGAGAGCGCGGGAAGGTGTAAGGAGAGGGTGATTAAAACGGTAACTGTCTGGAAGGGGGTTACCGCGGAAGAAAGAGGGTGCGGCGAGAGCGCGGGAAGGTGGAAGAAGAGTGTGGTTACAACGGTAACCATCTGGAAGGTGGTTACCGCGGAAAAAGGAGGGTGCGGCGAGAGCGCGGGAAGGTATGAGGAGAGGGCGGTTACAACGGTAACCGTTTGGAAGGGGGTTACCGCGGAAGAAGGAGGGTGCGGCGAGAACGGTTGAATAAACTGGGGGTATGATTACCGTGGTAGAAGTAGGGTATGTGGAGAGCATGAGAAGGCGCAACGGGTACGTGGTTGCCATGGGAACCAACCGGAGGATAATTATGCAGAAGGAGGAAGAGGGTTATCATGGAAGGAGGAGCGTACGGCGATTGTGTAGGAAGGGGTACCACAGCAGCCATCCGGGAAGAGGTTACAGTGGAAGGGAGAGGGAGGGTATGGCGAGAGAGAGAGGGGGAGAAATGTACCACATTCAATCTGTGGCAGCCACTGCGAAATACGTCAGCCGACGAGAGGATCGCCGTCGGCCCAGGGCGGTGGACTGGCGAGGAGACCTAAAATAAAAACGACTGTGTGAAAAAATAAAAATAACGCCCTGAAGTTATACAGATGTCAGCAGCTCTCGTATTCTCTGTCACAAAGTATAGTAAAAAATAAAAATCTTAGCAGCGGTCGCTGATGCTCCCGTTAACCAGTGTTAACCGGCTTGTTGAATTTCATAACCCCTTTTACCACTGGTTGCAATGCAGCTAACACAAAGAAGTACAGGTTATAACGAAGTAAGGTTTGTAATTTTCTTGTTTGCATCATGTACCTTATGATTATCTCCTTAGTCGGCATTTCATAGCCGACAGGGAATAGTTTTATAAGCGTGAAAGTTATTTTCGTCACGTTACATCGCCAACGTTACTATTTCCTTAGCGTGTTTAAAAATTAATTCACGCAGTGCATACCGTGGACTCAAGAATACACGGTCTAGAGACTACGGCTGGTGACGTCAGGGCTGGTAGTGCGAGACTTTCGAGTGTTGCTAACCCGTAGCCTTGTCACACACCGCGTCCATTGCTGTGCACATTTGTCTTTAACGAAATTAAAAATGATAGACGGATGTCGTCGGTATATTAAAGTGCCATTGAAATTCGGAGACTATTCACTGGGCTCACACATAGTCAGTTTTCGAAAACTGCGTACAAATGAGGGTGCTCTTCGCAGCCTGTACAAGTGATGTGATCTGAGTAAACCGGATTTCTGCTATGAAAAAAAGCAGCGCAAAAATTCGTCACATGTTGAAAGAACGAATACCACAAGCGCTTTCGGTGTCTGTTGTTTCTACGCCCGTCGTCTTTTAAAGCGAAACTTTACTACTCACCGCCGTAGCTTCTGCGCCTTGCGCGTCAGTTAGACCTCGAAAAAAGGAGAAACCATGTGAGAGATATGACGTCACTCAGCCGCCGCCGCCGACGACGACGCAGAAACTGATCGCTCACCTCTGATTCTACCCGCCGGGGTGGTTCATGGGTTAGGGCGATAGGCTAGTAATAATAATAATCGGCTTTCTGGGGAAAGGAAATGGCGCTGTTGCTGATAGGAGGAAAGAAAATTCCACGTGCCTGCCTCCTCAGCAGGCAGCTCTTAGCCATATATCCTTGGCCCTATGTTTTCTTATATATTTGTTGAACTGAGGGTGCATGTTTTTCGGTATGGGGGAATTTTGATTTTGGACCTGACGTTGAGAGGTATATCTACCTTCCTTATATTTTGCTGACAGGCTCTACCCCACCCATTTCATATTTTTCTTACCTGTCCGGGTTTTGCTAAGTCGCTCAAACTGTGAAATTCTGCTTCCTTAAGCTTCGGCCATGTGTTATGAACCCCCATTTTTTCCAGTTCTTCTGTGGAGGTATTTACGGGTAGACTGAGGGCTCTTTTTACACCTTTCGTAATGATTATATTGTCTTTCTACTTACCCATTGTTAAGTTCCATGAAGATAGGAGCGTAGAAGGTCCTGCTTGTCTCGCTTTGTCTCGAAGAGGGTCTCACTTTGGCCAACGTGATGTCGCCGTGCAACGCGGGAATTACGACGGAGTATAAACGCGCCGTAACAGAGCCTGCGCTTAACCGCTAACCAGCATAACCAACATAACCGCACACTGAGTGAATAAATAAAAACATTGGAGGACAGTTAAGCTTCGTATTTAAGAGTGAGACGCGACAGCGTGTCGCAGCGTTGCCGAGAGGTACACGGAAAGCCATCGCCCGTTTGGCGCGACGTGCGGCCCGTTGGAGAATTTAACGAAAGGACTCATGTCTCACGTTTCTCGGCGGACACCCGAACCGGGCCGTAAGGGAAGGAAAATGAAATGAACTATTGCTTTTAAGGAAAGGAAATGACGCCTGTTTCACATTTCTCGCTAGACAACCGGATCGCGCCGTTATTGAAGGAAAAATAGATCAATCAATGAATGAATCAATCAATCCTTAACGCTTTCGTGTTAAAATCCTTTCCCTTACGACGCGGTTCAGGTGTCCACCAAGATACGCCATTTTTCGCTGACGGCCAAAGACGCCGAGGACACCGGCTTTACTGGGACATGAGCTCCTAAGCTCTATCGCGCTAAAAAACCTGTGGCGAGGCTCGGAATCGAACCAGAACCTTTGAAATTACAGGCGGAGACGCTATCACTCTGCCACAATGGTCAATCTTTAACCTTGAATAAAGGCATATCTATAGTGAATGCGCTCTTCCGATGCTGAAGTCTCCGCGCTTTCGCTGCGTATATCCTGGCCTATCAGAGCTGGGCCATCAATACATCTTCGGTGTTTTGTACGCCAGTGTGCGCACTGAATACCGTCAGATGCGAGAGCCACTTTTTAAGAGAATTTTATTTTTCCAAAATTATCTACGGTCGCTAAGAGATCTTTACACAAGTGGTCTGATTTTAAAGGACATCACAACGAGTCATCATTGTACAGGTATCACATATATGAATATGACATTCCAGTGAACAATTCGTGTTTTCTACACGAACTGGCTTAAAGCCGCTTTTATGAAGCAAGAGAGATGCAAGCAAAGCACCGCTAATATCTCCACTCGAGCGCTCGCACAGTTTTGACATATGTTTCGGGACGCACATGATCGGAAGCAGTATTCTCGTGATGACCTCATGAATACGAAGCTGCATTTTAAAAATGTCTCAATTAAAGCCAATGAGGTCGCTACAATCCGCAATTTAAGTAGTATTTTTAAGCTATTGCAAAAAACGACGACATATACCACACTAATCGGTCCTACGTTAGGTAAGAAACCACCACAAAAATTGGAGGACGCTTAAGCTGCGCCTTTAAGAGCAGAGCGCGACAGCGTGTTGCAGCATTGCCAAGGAATCCATGGAACACCACCGTCTTTTGAATAATAACAATAATAATTGGTTTTGGGGGAAAGGAAATGGCGCAGTATCTGTCTCATGTATCGTTGGGCACCTGAACCGCGCCGTAAGGGAAGGGATAAAGGAGGTGGTGGTGGTAGTGGTTTTATTAAAATAATAGTAAAAAGGAAGGAAAAAGATTTTTGCTAGCCCCGGCATCTGCTATCGATACTGAAGCACCTGAGCTAGGGCAGCGGAAATAAAGGACAGCAGGCAGAGTGGAGAAATGAAATGAAAGAGGTGAGGGGACAGGAATAGAGGACAGGGGGAGAAGTAATATGTACAAACTATTTACAAAATAAGAAATGTGTCCAGGTTGTGCGCGTGATTAGTTCATTTTAGAGGAATTAAATCACACACGCGCACAGCACTGTGTAGGTTACAACTGGAGTGGGGCGTCCAGTTATTAATCGTTCAAGGTAGAACTCGCGGAGCGTTCGGTCACTGCGTGTAACTACCTGATGGAGAACAGACGGGACGTCAAGCCCGTGTGTTCGAGGAATGCACAGAGGCTCACCAAAGTTCGCTCACGAGTGCGCGCACTGCCCTGCGGCCACAATAGCGTCTTGATGGAGTCTGGTAGTATGCCCTGCGCCCTATAGGCCGCAAGCATATCGCGACGAGCATCGGCGAACGCGCAGCAGCGAAGGAGCAGATGTTCTAGTGTTTCCACTGCACCGCATCCGTCACACACATCACTCGTCGCGATTCCGTGACGCACCCGTCGTTCCCCGGGCCACACGCAGCCAATGCGTGCGCGGAGGATCATTGCACGTTGCGACCGTGTAAGTGAGCGACAGCCGGTGACACTGTCGATGTGCTCACCTCCCGCGATGCGTGGGTCGGGGTGCTGCTTTCGGAGATGGTCGTGAATGGCCGCACGCACGTCCTCCAGCGCAAGGGGCAGATCGCTGGCAGGTAGTTGGTGTGCAGCGGTCGCGAGGTCGTCAGCTTCTTCGTTGCCGGCGATGCCGCAGTGACCGGGCACCCACTGTGCACGCACGGCACAACCTCTCTGCGCGAGACGCTCGATGCACGAGCGAATTTCCCGCACTAGTGGGGTACCGCGGCCGTTAGATTGCAGGCGGCTGAGGGCGGCGCGGGAGTCGCACAGCAGAGCACTCCTGGGCGGCGGAGGGCCGAGGGTGAGCAGCAGGTCCAGCCTGAGCCGGATCCCCATCAGCTCCGCCGTGGTGGAGGAGCCCAGGAAGGTTGCGTGTTGCTGGCTGTGCAGTCGCAGGGCGGGGATGGTGGCCGCCGCAGCAAGGGAGCAGCTGTCGCGGGCCACTGAGCCGTCGGTGTACACGAGGAGATGGTCCTGGAGCTCCTCGTGTATGACGGCTCTGGCCAGCTGCTGCACAGCGCAGAGGGGTGTGCTCCGCTTTCCCGCGATGCCGACGATCTCTCGCTGTACCTCCGAGGCAGCAGGCCAGGGCGCGCAGGAGCCGTAGGGGGGTGGACCTTGGGTCAATTGCTCATACTCGAGCAGCGCCGCGCCCATTCGTGAGCGCGGGTGCGAGCGCATACGCTGCAGCAGCGAGCCGCCGTCCGGTGCGCGGTGAAGCCGGTCGATGTGATTCAGTGCCCTGCGCGCTGCTTGGAGCTCAAGGGGCCACGCTCCTGCCTCGGCCAACGTTGCGGCGCACTGCGAGTTTTTGGGTAGGCCTAGGCACACGCGCAGGGACTTGCGGTGCTGAAGCTCGAGCTTCTTCCAGCACGGCTTGCGCACCGTGACGAGCGGCAGCGCATAGAGCACCGCCCCCAAAGCTGCGGCATTGTATAGACGCAGCGCGGCTTGCTGGGAGATGCCCTGGCCTCGAGCGGTGAGCTTGTGCACGGCGGCGGTGATCCTCTTCATCTGCAGACAGGCCTTGGTCGCCGCGGGGCGGAAGGAAAGGCGCCAGTCGATGTCCAGGCCAAGGTACCGCACCGATTTACGCCAAGGAATCGGAGTCCCGTCCAGTGACAGTGGCGCAAGGTGCGCGCGCGAGCGCGAAACGCAGGCCATGGCCACCGATTTGTCCGCGCTCAGCGACAAACCAAGGCCGCGCAAGCTGGCATCGATTGCGGTCAGGGCTCCCTGAAGGCACCCCCGCACGCGGAACGCCTCGCCCGGTGGTCCCCGGCACCACAGAGCTATGTCGTCTGCATATATGGACATGTACACATGGTGTCGCCCGCTCGTGGGGAGGGAGGCCGGCACCACCGACATGGCCACATTAAACAGAAATGGTGATAGGACAGAGCCCTGCGGCACGCCCATGTCGACCGGGCGAGGCTTGGAGAGCTTACCCCCTACTCGTACGCGCATGGTGCGCCCGCTCAGGAAGCCATGAACGTATCGCAAAAGGCGCCCGCTCACACCGGCCCCCTCAAGCACCGCGAGAATTGGTGCGCGGTGAACGTTGTCAAAAGCGCCCGAGACGTCCAGTAGCAGCAGCAGCGCAACCTGGCCTGCCGCCCTGGCATGCTCCAGCGCTGTAACAACGTCCGATATAGAGTCAGCCGTGCACCGCATCCCACGGAAACCCGTCTGCCGCTCGTCAAACAAATCAGCCTCCGCAGCCCGCTCGTTCAGACGCTGCAACGCCATATGCTCGATGAGCTTACCTGCCGCCGATGTTAATGCCACTGGCCGGTATCCGCTCAGCTCCGTAGGTGGGCGCCCTGCCTTTCGGATGGGACAAACGACCGCGGTTCGCCAATCCTCCGGTAGCTCCCCGCGTTCCCACACCAGGTTGATCTGCTGCAGGAGGATCTGTCGTTGCTGCGCATCCAGGTTTCGCAGCATTTGGTATGTCACCCCGTCCGGTCCGGGCGCCGAGCGGCGGCGGCAGCGCTGCAGCGCATTGTTCAATTCCGCTGCGGTGAACGGCGCATCACATGGACCTTCCGAGGCGACGGGCGAGGGACTGGCGTCGCTTCTGGGGCTCTCAGGAGCAGCTATGTTAGCGGCGTTTGCGGGGCTGGGCGGCGCAAACCGATCGGCAAACCGCTCTGCCAATTCTACAAAGCTGAGCCCGCTGGAGATTGCGAGGGCGGCCAGCGGTTGACGGTTTGCCTGTGGTTCGGTGATGCGCCGCAGGGTGTCAAACAGCCTCCGCGAGCTGACATCTTCCTCCATCCTTTGGCATAATGAAGCCCACTGCCGGCGGTATAGCTTGTTGGCGTGGCGGCGCGCTGCTGCGTCCAAGCGGTTGTAGACAGTCCAGTCGGCGGCTCTGTCAGTCCGTCGCGCCCGTCGCTCTGCGCGATCTCTCTTCTCGCGCAGATTGAGCAGCTTCATATCAGGTGTGGGCTGCCCTGCCCTTACCTCTGCTCGTTGGGTGGCTGCGAGAGCGCTTCGGACTAGAAAAGAAATCTGCGCCAGTGGCCGCCGCCTCGTCGACCGCCCGCCTGAACGCACTCCAGTTGGTAATGGAGTAGGCACGTTTGGGGCGCGCCTCCATCGCAGTGGGTTCAATTAGGATGGAGTAGTGATCCGAGCCCCAGAGAGATGGTGATCGGCGCCATGTCGCCTCGATGCCTCTGGATGCGAAGGCAACGTCGATGCAGGAGCCGGTTGTTCCGCGTCGTCGAAAGGTGGGCTCGCCGGTGTTCAAGGGGGTGAGTCCCAGCTGCGTTGCTGCGTCGTGCAGGTCGTCTCCACGCGCGGAGTGGCGCGCACTGCCCCACGCACTATGGTGGGCGTTAAAATCACCACAGATGATTTGGCGCGGGGCACAGCACGAAGACACAGCACGAAAACACAGCGCGTTCCACGCGACAGCTGGACGCACATAAACACTGGCCACCGACGTGTCAACACCACCGACGCGCACTGTCACCACCACGCACTCCTGGGCGTCAGATGTCGCCGCCGCCGAACCGACGAGGGTGTGCTGGACGTCCTGCCGCACGTATATCGCGCACCTTGATTTCCCGGGGCGATGAGATGTGACACAACAGGGCACTGCAGCACAGGTGGGTTCCTCGCACGTGGTGGCTGAGTGGTAGCCAATGTAGCCAGGTAGCCGCATCTGGGGCTCCCCGTCATGTGAACGTACGTACGTCTCCTGCAGCGCGATAACTTCCGGCGAATCCTGTGCGATGCGAACTCTCATTTCGGCGTACCGCGCCGCAAGTGAGCGTACGTTCCACTGCAGGATGGATGGTATGCGGGAGGGAGTCCGGCGGCTAGCCATCATGCTGGCTTATCTGTGCGGGAGCACCCGCTGCTTCTAAGCAAGCCCGGTGTCCATCGGTGCCCTCCGGGAAAAGTGCGCTGAGGGCGCGCAACGCCAGCTTTAGGCGCGCGATCTCCGCGTCCCGTGCGTCAGGGGGCTGGCCGTGAGAAGCGGCCGCAGGCTCGGGCCGCGCTGTACGGGACGCCGGGCAACCGGATCGCCGCTGCCGCTGCCGGCACTGCCGTTGCTTCTGTGTCTGCTGCTGCTGCTGCTGCTGCTGCTGCTGCTGCTGCTGCTGCTGCTGCTGCTGCTGCTGCTGCTGCTGCTGCTGCTGCTGCTGCTGCTGCTGCTGCTGCTGCTGCTGCTGCTGCTGCTGCTGCTGCTGCTGCTGCTGCTGGGGTCTTCCCCTGACGACCTGCGCATAAGAAAGAGCGCGCGGCGTCTGCTGATGTTGCTGGGCTGGGGCCGCTGTCTCAGCCTGGACGACGGCTCGAACAACCCGCCTGGACATCGGGGCCATGGATGTGGCCATTAAAGTGGCCACGTGACGCTCTCGCTGCCAGTGCGGGCACGCTGGGTCAATGGCTGCGTGCCGCCCCCCGCAGTTAATGCAGCGGGGCTTGCTCGCGCAGGTACCAGGCTCGTGTGGCCCGCCGCAGCGCGTGCATCGGGCAGGAGCACGACACACCTCAGTGGAATGCCCCAGGCTGGCGCACTTGGCACACTGGAGCGGCCGGGGACGGCAGGGGCGGACCGCGAGCCTGCGCTTGAATATGGTGATGAACGCCGGGGGTGTCGGCGCCGCAAAACGGAGAGCGAGTGTGCTGCTCGACAGAGACGCCGACACCATCGGTACCGTTGACTCCGCCGCCGCTAGCAGCTCCTCCGCCGTCCTGCGCCCGTCCACACCGAAGACCAGGCCGGAGCTTTGATTCCGAGGAGGAGGCTCCTTGGCGCAGACCGGCACGCCGCGGATGACGGCCATGGCTAGCAGGGCCTGGAGAGCATCGCTGCTCCCCGCGTCCACTGCCACCACATTCCGCCGCATGTTTACCCGGACGGCGAGGACTCCCCGGGCGGGATCCGATCTCCTCGGCCAACTCCCAGCCCTGTTCCCTGGTGAAGGCGGTGCCCTGGTTCGCCGGCCGAAACAGCACCGTCCCCACCAGGCTGGACGGTACCTCCACGGCAGCCGCGGCTCGCTCCAGGGCAGCTCTCCGACGCCGCTGCGCCTTGGTAGTGATAATGCGCCACGGGACCAGGCTGGCCCCAGCATCAGCGTCGCCGCTGCCTGCGGGGCATTGCTGCGGCGCGCCGCGGAGTTGGGCGCGCTCGCTGCCAGCAGACGAAGCCCCAGCCTGGTCTCGTGCGGCGGGATTTGGTGAGGTCGCACCCGTTTTTCTTCCGGACGCCGTCGCCCCACCAGCAACAGCAGCAGCATCAGCAGCAGGCTGGAGGTGGGCTCCATGGGGCTCGTGCTGGGAAGGCCCTGCTCCTTCGAGTGTGGAGGGAGAGGGAACAGTGACGGTGGGGGGCCTTCGAGCTTCCCGCTTGGCCACCGCGATGTCCCTTTTGGTTTCCGAGTCCCTCTCCTCCTCGGACCCCGTTGAGCGTCGCCGTTTCCGGAGAGCAGACTCGTCCATTGGGGTGCACATGCTCTCCTCGGCTGCAGGTGTCCGCGGTGAGCCCACAGCAGCAGCATCAGGGGGAGAGGGCATCACAGCCGGTTCCCCAGGAGTAGCAATGGCGGCAGGAAGGGCAGGGGTGGCCAGAAATGGCGGGGAGGGAGCCGCCATAGAGTTCTGCGTCTGGTGAGCGAGCGCCATGGCGTCCCTCAAGGCTAGAACGCGTGGGTCCGCCGGCGACACGTCCAAGGTCCCGATGACGGACTCAAGGTTCTCCGAGGTGGTGATGAGCGCCACCGTCAGGCACCTCACCGTGTCCCGCAGATCAGCGATCTCGGCCTGCATTCGCCGAATGGTGCTGGACGACCTTCCTCTGGACGGCGTTCGTCTTCGTGATCGTGAGCGTGAGCGGCCTGCCCTGCGTTGCTGATTGTCACCGCCGATTGCAGGCCTTCGCTCGTTCACGATGTCTGTGGCCTCCATGTGGAGACCCCGCAACGCCGCGAAGCCTTCGATAAAGGAGGGAGTGAAAGAAGAAAGGAAGAAGAGGTGCCGTAGTGGAGGACGACCCCTTAACCGGACAATTTAATGAAAGGAAAGTTATCTTGGCGGACACTAGAACCGCGCTGTAAGGAAGTATTAAAGGGAGGACTAACAGAAGAAAGGAATAAAGAGGTGCCGTAGTGCAGAGCCCCGCAAAAATTTCGGCCACCTTGAGATCTTCAACGTGCACTGACATCGCACAGGACACGTTTGATTTAGCGTTTCGCCTCCATCGAAACGCATCCTCCGTGGTCGGGTTCGAACCCGGATACTCTGGATCAGTAGCCAAGCGCCCTATCCAGAGAGCTACCGCTGCGGGTAACTTCGGGCGGCGGATCTGCCGTTTCTTGAAGCCTCCTAGAGACTGCGAGCGATTTGTTCAAAGGGCAAGGCATCGCTGCGCCCTGGCAGCGTTGCAACACGCTGTCTCGTTCCACTCTGAAAGGTAAAGCTTAACCGTCCTCAAGTTTGTTTTTAAAGCGAAAGCTTTACTGGCCGCGAACTTGCGATTTAGCCATGGCGGCGCTCCGAGGAGGCACATGACGTAAGAACGCGCACCTTGTCGCGGAGCCGAACCTGTCTGGCCGGGCTGGCGGCGGTTTGCGCAATCGGCGCAAAATAGAGACGTGCTCCGTCTCCGTCAGTGCCGTCAGAGTGCACCGAAGCCACCGAACGCGTCGGCGGTCAAGCGCAGTTGTGGTATTGAGGGTCTCAGTTCAGTCTAGTCCAAAAAAACTTTATTTCGGGCAGATAGCGGTCTCCCTACTCCCTGTCATGCTCGGCCGAAGCGAAGCCCGATCAGCAGGAGAGGCCGTCGGCTGAGGACTGTGTAGCTGATGGTTCACACTGCAGCCGCCATGCGGGTTGCTTTGCGCTGCGCGTTGGGGTCCTCGCTCCGCAGCAGCGCCTCACAGGCGTTAAAACTATTCATTTCTTCCTTAGCCTCTTGTGAGCTAAGACATTCCCATGTAATATGGTTTAGCATACACCTTTCGCCACAGTCAATACATTTTTCGTCACCTGGGTTTTAATAATTTTGGCTGGCGATATGTATACACCTGCTTGGATCCTCCTCCATATGTAAGTCTTTTTGTGACTAAGGGATACGTCCGGAGGAGGGTATACTCTTCTACCAAATTTGTAATTATCCGTAATTTCCTTGTATATGATTGGGGCATCTTTAAGATTTTTGCAGACCGGTTGCTCAACTGCTGCCCGGATGTAGGTTACTCGGGCTAGCAGGTGAGCGGCCTTGTTACCAGCTATTTCTTCATGTGCTGGTATCCAGAATAGTGCAGCAAACCTATGTTTTGGCATGCTTTCCGGAATGTGTTTCGCTTCCCAAGAGACCAAGCCATTACTAACATTTCTGATAGTGGACTTACTATCGCTAAGAACGTACCTTGCATTAGATCTTGCTAGGGTGAGCTCCACCGCCACTTCTGCAGTTTCTGTGTTTTGTGTTGTGACTGAGGCTGTGATCAGGGGTTTTCCCTGACCGTCTACAACGGCCGAAACCGCAGCCCCTCTAGGCCTCCAGCGGCATCTACGTATGCTACCTCCTCAGCAGGCAGCTCTCTGAAATTTTTAGCCAAAGCCTTGGCCCTGTGTTTTCTTCTATCTTTGCTGAACTGAGGGTGTATGCGTTTCGGCAGGGGGGGGAATTTTGATTTTGGACCTGACGTCGAGAGCTATCTCTACCTTGCATTCCATTTTGCTGTCAGGCTCTACCCACACCAATACCATAATTTTCTTACCTGTCCGGGTTTTGCTAAGTCGCTCACGCTGCGAAATTCCAACTGCTTCCTTAAGCTCTGACCACGAGTAATGAACCCCCTTTTTTTCCAGTTTTTCAGTAAAATTTACTCGTAGACTGAGGGCTCTTTTTACACTTTTCCTTGAGATCAATCTGTCTACCTCCCTTTTGTTAAGTTCCTTTAAGGGGGTGGCGTAGCAGTTCCTGCTTCTCTCGCTTTGTCTCGACACTTTGCCGATTTGACGTCGGCGTGCAGCGGGCGAATTACGAAGGATTATGAACGCGCCATAACAGAGCCTGCGCTTAACCGCTAACCAACATAACCAGCCTAACCGCACACCCACTGAATAAAAAAAATTGGAGGACGCTTAAGCTTTGTCTTTAAGAGTGAGACGCGACGGCGTGTCGTATCGTTTCCGAGGAGTACACGCAACGCGATCGCCCGTTCGGCGCGACGCGTGGCCCGTTGGACAATTTAAGGAAAGGACGCCTGTCTCACATATCTCGGCGGACACCGGAACCGGTCTGTAAGGAAAGGAAAATGAAATGAACAATTGCTTTTAAGGAATAGAAATAATTGGTTTTTGAGGAAAGGAAATTGCGCAGTGTCAGTCTCGTATATCGCTGGACACCAGAACCGCGCCGTAAGAGGAGGGATAAAGGAGGGACTGAAAGTAGAAAGGAAGAAAGAGGTGCCGTAGTGGACGGTTCCGGAATAATTTCCACCACTTGAGGACCTATAACGTTCACTGACATCGGACAGCACACGGGCGCCTTAGCCTTTTGCCTCAATAAAAACGCAGCTGCCGCTGTCGCGTGTGAGCCCGGGAACTTCGGATCAGTATCCGAGCGCCATAACCACTCTAACACTGTGGCGATTGAAGGGAAATGACGCGTCTCGCATTTCTCGCTGGACACCCGGATCGCGCCGTAAGGGAAGGAAAAATCCATCGATCGATCAATCATTCTATTGATCGATCTATCAATCAACCAATCTGTCAACCAATCAATCAATTAATCAATTCATCTTTCAATCAATCCTTAACGCTGTTTAGTTAAAATCCCTTCCCTTAAGCCGTGCTTCAGGTGGCCACCGAGATGCGCCATTTTTCGCTCACGGCCAACGACGCCGATGCTGACGACATCGGCTTTTCTGCGACACGAGCTCCTTAAGGCTGTCGCGTTAAATATTCTGTGGCGAGGCTCGGTGGCGAGGCTCGGAGTCGAACTAACGCCTTTGACGTTAGAGGCGGAGACGTTACCACTCTGCCATGACGGCTAGGCACATTTATTGAATGCACTCTTCCGATGCCGAAGTCTCCGCGCGTTTGCTACGTGTATCCAGGACTAACAGACCTAGGCCATCAACACATCTTGGGTATTTTGTACACTGACTGTGTACGTCAACACTTTTTGTACGTCAACACAAACAATCATCATAGGAAAGTACAACTAATGCCTTCACTCGTGCGCCCACAGAGTTTTGACATATAATGTTTTGGGACATACATGATCGGAGGCAGTACTCTCGTGATGACCTCATGAATACAAAAATGTATATTTTAAAGGTCTCAATCAAAGGCAATGAGGTGGCAACAATCCGCAATTTAAGTAGTATTTTTAAGCTATTTCAGAAATAGACGCACATATATTACGCTCATTGGTGCTACGTTAGACAAGAAACCACAAAAAATTTGGAGGAAGCTTTAAGCTTCTCCTTTAAGAGCAGGACGCGACAGCGTGTTGCAACATTGCCAAGGAATCCACGGAACAACATCGTCCTTCGGTGCGCCGCCTTGCGCAGGCAATTTTAGGAAAGGAAACATATATTGGTGGGCACCCGAACTGCGCCACAAAGCAAGGATAATGAAAATAATTTTTTTAAAGAAAGGTTGCCTGCCTCACATATCTCGGTGGACACCCGAAGCGGGCATTAAGGGAAGGAAATTGAAATTTAATTTTTAATTATTTTGGGGGGAGAGGAAATGGCGCAGTATGTCTCATATATCGTTGGACACCTGAACCACGCCGTAAGGGAAGGGATATAGGAGGGAGCGAATGAAGAGAGGAAGAAGAGGTGCCGTAGTGGAGGGCTGTGGAATAATTTCGAACATGAAGAAGAATTCACCGGTGTTGCGCTCCCACGTGCTTTTCCTTTTTATTAACTGCGTTCAGGTGAATAGTCACCCGATTCTTGGCCGATACCCCAGTGTGGGTATGTGCCATCTTTTGATAGGCTAACAACAACAACAACAATTTAGACCACAGGTGTTGCAATGAGGAGGAAAAGTGGAGTGAAAGCGTGAGAGATGGTAGGGTGAAATAAAGCAGCCCGTCTATAATTGTCGCCATGTGGCGCTGGATAAGGACGACAAAGTACTGTGGGGTGGTGGTAATCTCATGCGGCTGATTTTGTAGAATGCGGTGATTTGATGATATGTATAAAGGACCGAGCCCCGCCGCGGTGGCTCAGTGGTTAGGGCGCTCGACTACTGATCCGGAGTTCCCAGGTTCGAACCCGACCGCGGCGGCTGCGTTTTTATGGAGGAAAAACGCTAAGGCGCCCTTGCGCTATGCGATGTCAGTGCACGTTAAAGATCCCCAGGTGGTCGAAATTATTCCGGAGCCCCTACACTACGGCACCTCTCTCTTCCTTTCTTCTTTCACTCCCTCCTTTACCCTTCCTTTACGGCGCGATTCAGGTGTCCAACGATACCTGAGACAGATACTGCGCCATTTCCTTCCCCCCCAAAAAAAACAAAACCAAACCAAACCAAACCAATAAAGGACCGATGGGGCCTCTTGCGCAGGGTTAGGTGCTTGATCGTCCGGGATCCGGGAGGAGAGTTCTCGGGCCAGCGCATGAACGCGCTCATTACCGGGGATCGAGGCATGCCTAGGGATCCACGACAGAGTAACCATTCGGTCGAGAAAAGTGGCTGTGGCAATAATACGGTTTGTGGCCAGCGTCGCCACACCTTTTAGGGAGTGGCGGTATGCGGCCTGGAAATCTGTGCAAATTTCGGTTATGCTTTTGTCAATGGTGGAGTGGGCCAGCGCAAGTGCGAAGGCGAGGCTCCTTCCGCCTCTGCAGGTTAATTAGTTCGGATAGTGGCGGCGGCCCCCACAGTGCCGTCTTCATTGGCTGCGACTGCCGTGAAGAATCCTACTTTAGAATTTTCTACCACGTCGACGTAAAGGATATCGGAGCGGTTGCTGTATGTTTTGGTGTAATAGCTCGCTCGAGCCTGCCGCCTACCCTGATGGAGGCTAGCGCTCATATTGCGCGGTAGGGGCTTCTGATATATGTGGTCCTGCGTGCGCCGAGAAATCATGTAAGGTGTAGGACTTGTTGGGGTGGGAATAGGAGGATTGAGACGGAGCTGTTGGAATAGGCATTGTCCTGTTTTCGTGCGACTCAGGCGGGCCAATTCGTTGGTGCGTTGAGACTATTAATTCGATCACGGTATTGTGGGTACCAGTGGCCAGGAGGCTTTTGTGCTAACCGTCCGTGGAAGACGTAGGGCGGAGGTGACAGCCGTGCGTATTAGGATGTCTGCCTGTTGTGTCTGGCGCTGAGTGAGTAGGGGGTATGGGAGGTAGTATCTAATGCGGTTGATGATTATTGCATTTGTCATATTGAGGGTCTTGCGTTCAGACAGCCATGATTGTGTGCTGCCACCCGCTTGATTAGGGCAGCCACCTGTTTGGTCTATCTTTGCAAGAGCTGAAGGGTGGGGGTAGTATCGAGTGTGTTGTTAATGAGAAGGCCGAGAATCCACCTGAGACACAATGGGCACTTGATTCCCGTACATGTGCAGTTCAGTGAGGGTGGGGTGGGGGCTCACTGGGCAGGGGTTTCAGCTGCAAGAGTTCCGATTTATTTGGAGAGCAACGGAGGCCTGTGTTTGCTAGTTGGGTGGTGGTGATGTCTATGGAAGATTGCAGGAGATCGTGGGGTGTTCCAATAAATCCTCCCGTTGTTCAGAGGGTTATATCATCTGCGTGGCAGCAAGGGCCTTTGCCAGTGGCGCTATGGCAATGTTAAAAAGTAAAGGTGATAGGACTGCCCATATGTGGCGTTCCTCGGTTAGGCAGGGGGAAAGGCTGGGAGGCGACATCCCCAAGGCAGAGTTTTGCCGTGCGTCCCTGAAGGAAGGCCCGAACATATTGCCATATGCGGGTGCCCCAGCCGGTGGTGTCTAATGCCGTCAGGATATGGTCATGGCTTATTGTGTCGAAAGCCTTATGAATATCCAGGGCCATTATGGCTCGCGTAGCGGCTGTACGGCGCTTAGTGTAAAATAGAGACTCTTTAAGGGCGGGAAGTACGTCTTGCGCCGAGATGTTTGGACGGAAGCCAAATTGAACATTGGAGAGGAAACCTCCGTTGCGCAGTAGCCAAGTTTGACACTGCGCCGGAGCCGCTTGATAGCGTATGCGCAGAGGTATCAGGGGGGATACATATAGCGGGGCGTTTGTCAGTGTGGGATAGCCATGGAGAAGGAGAGCGAAATTGCTGATGCTCAGCGGCTCAGCGTAACTCTCGCTACGTATATCCTGGCATAGCCGAGCTGATCCACTGCTAATTTTTTAAAACTGGTTCTTGAGGATAGGAAATGGCGCAGTAACTGCCTCACCTGTATCGGTAGACACCCGAACGGCGCCGTAAGGGAAGGGGGCAGTGAAATAAGAAAGGAAGGAAGGTGCCGTAGTGGAGGACTCCGGAATAATTTCGACCACCTGGGTATATTTAACGTGCACTGATTTTCTTCTTCCTCTCACTTTTGTATCCCTTCAATTACGGCGCGGTTCAGGTGTCCAACAATATGTGAGACAGATACTGCGCCATTTCCATTCCCCAAAAACCAATTATTATTATTATTATCGCACAGCACACGGACGCCTTTCCGTTTCGCCTCCATCGAAACGCGGCCGCTGCGGTCGTGCTCGAACCCGGGCACTCCGGCTCAGTTGACGAGCGCGTTAACCACTGAGCCACCGTGGCGGGTACAGCTTTCATGGTCAGGCACCCTATTTGGTTGGGGCTGCTCTAGCTTTCACTTCAGGATTAGCACATTGTAAATTATTGTCATACATGATAATCATAAGCAGCACCAGCAGCATCAGCAGTTTAGGGCCACCTCAGCAAAAGGGTCTCTCGCAAAGATCTCCAATATAACCTGAGTCAGCCGCGGCATTTTTTTTTCAGACGTTTTTCCCGGAAACACCTGAACCCCGCCCCTTACGGGTAAGTCTGGCTTCTGTTGGAATCCATTCAGTTACGCAAGAGACCATTGGTTACCTGTTTACCACCTTTGTTAAGATCTACCCATGCGTATTTTTTGTAGCCTGTTTTTTGATCGCCTCATGTAGCCTATTTTTTGTACCGTATTTTTTGATCTACCCATTCCTATATTTTATAGCTACATGACGGTAGCATTTCGAGCCGTCAGCGTGGCGGAGCCGCCACCGTGTGGCTGCTCCGCCACGATGTCACGTGGTGTGAAGCAGCTGCCGGCGGCGCGGCACCGTGGCTGATCACGTGGTTAGGCACGTGGTTGGTCACGTGACCAAGTTACACTCGGCCAGCTGAAGCTATCGCGTCGCTGCAGGTTTAATCAGAGCTAAACCCCCACTATTTTTTCTTCTTGATTTCAGCTGGGACATTATTACCTAGTGCCCTCGTGGCTATCTTCCCGCCTGTTCACAATCACCTAGTATATTAAACTTAACTCAAGGGGACCCACTGCGTTTACCTAATATACTTTCGGTGCTTGCAGGGCATATTATATTAGATAGAAAGCGCGGTTTTTCATGTCAACTTATATACTGCACGATAATTATCAGGCCTACCAAGGCTTCATTGTACCTGAGTGGCAGCATATTGACAGACAGCAAGCAGACACATCATGGTCCTACTTTAGTAAATGGCGGGGGGATATACCTGCACCGCTTTCTTCAGGTGGGCACTGAGCCAGCGTGACGCAGTTCCCTTGGTCGTTCCGGTAGAATCCTTCGGAGCAGTAGCAGCCGTGGCGGCAGTCGGCCGTGCAGGCGGGACCCTGGACGGGCCGCTTACACGTGGTCTCGGCACAGCTCCCGCTGACGCACTGCTTCCACACTTCGTTGGTTCCACACGGCTGAGGATCAGGCCAGAACCTGGACCGGCGCCACTCGGGATCATCTGCGTGTGCCAGACTAATTGGATGGTCGCTTTATTGGGTTTGACATCCTTAAGCGATTCAGAATATGAGGGACACTGTAGTGAAGAGCTCCGGAAATCTCGACAAAGTGGGGTTCTTTAACGTGCACTGACATCGCACAACACACTGGACTCTAGGGTTCAGCCTCCATTCAAATTCGACCGCCGTGGCCAGGATCGAACCCTTGTCTTTCGGGTCAGCAGCCGAGCGCCATAGCCACTGACCCACCACGGCTGGCGCAGACTAATTCAAGCGCTCTTCAGCTTCTGTGTATGTAGACTGTTTCACTTGCGACAGTACACAATTTTTTAAAATAGGCTACCTTGAGTTAGGAGAGCGCTTTTTCGGCATCGCATTGTCAGCGGTGTGATACATCAGAATTCAGGTAAGAGGTGCAAAGTATCAGGCTGATTAACTGCGATTGAGTAGGTAACTTTTTAATTAAGGCTGTTAGGCAAGCTAAATATTGAGAGGCGTGTAGCCTACCGCAAGTAATATGCATGTCAGTGTTTCGAATTTCGAAAACGCGGTTACCTTCGACACTGTGGCCCAGAAAATTGCGTTTAAGCCACGCCAAAATGCATGTGATTTCGAGACGCTTGCCGACAATGCAACCCTTCCAGCAACCCTTCCGCCTTTTCGAAATTCTAGAAGCTGGTATGGATATTCCTTACGGTCGGCTACACACCTCTGAATAATAAAGAGCCTAACAGTAACAGTTATAAATTGGCTATTGAGCCTCAGAGAACCTGCCTGCTTGTAGCACGTCATAGCTGTATTCTCATGCACTGAACCGATGAGAATGTTATCCCGAAAAAACCGATGTTTTAACTCAAAAACCTATCTTTTAGAGTTGTATAATGTCTTAGGTGAAACACCTTGCGGATTTGGATAGGGGGCCGCCGCGGTGGCTGAGTGGTTATGGCGCTCGGCTGCTGGCCCGAAAGACGCGGGTTCGATCCCGGCCGCGGCGGTCGAATTTCGATGGAGCCGAAATTCTAGAGGCCCGTGTACTGTGTGATGTCAGTGCACGTTAAAGAACCCCAGGTGGTCGAAACTCCCGGAGCCCTTCACTACGGCGTCTCTCATAGCCTGAGTCGCTTTGGGACGTTAAACCCTCATAAACCAAACCATTTGGATAGGGATTTCAAGTGTGCAATAAATTATCTTCATGTCGAGACCACTGCTGAAGCCAAATTTTACAGCGACACTAAATTCTCTGGTTTTCTTTTTCGAATTCATGCTTTATGTGAAGGCCGCTGTTGTGCAATTCAGTAAAGTAGACCCCATCTGTCTGAAGATCACGAGAATTTCGAATCTCGCATGAAAAGCTCTAAACGCTATCCACTCTCCCCGTAACCCTGCAATGCACACTATAGAAGCCCCGCAGTGAACAAACCAGCTATAAACTGGCAGCATGCACTTGTTAACGAAAAGGTGTGAAAAGGGGAGAGAGAAAAACCTAATTGCTCCCACACAATAACAAAAAATATATGAAAGCAAAATTGCTCGTCGACCAAAAAAGGCTCGGTGTACAAAAAGGAAAGCGACATAAAAGATATACCGATGCGATGCGTAGGTATTGCCAAGTTGAGAGAGAAATGAATGATCCACAAAAAAAAGTGGGCATGAAAGAGCTCCGTTTCAGATTGTGCTGACGAAATCTTGGAAAGGTGACACGATATACTGCAAATATATCTGCCAAAATTCATCCTATTGAGGGAATTAATGATAAACGTTTACTAATACTAAATGATCACAACCTGACGGAAAGGAGACCATATTCCATGCTCCCCCACCGCAGCACATAAAGGTCGAACATAGCTAGTTTATGAGGGCATTGTTGAGGGCCCCCCCTGCCTATTCTTTAAGCTTAATTTAAGTTCATTATCGCTATCCCTTTAAATAAAACGCACTGCGAAGCCTATCTAAACTGCAGTTTTCTCATGCAAAGATTGTTTCTTTGTTCTAAACTGCTCACATGCTCGTTCAGAAACGCCATGTTCGGATGTAGTCGGTAATAATGAGCGAGACATTTGTAGCGATAGGTATCTCGCTGAGCAGGGCACCTGCAGCCATCCTAATCAAACTGTTTGTGTGCTTTACTTGGCGCTCCATATGTTCCATATGTTATCAAGGACTCAGTATTTGAACCAAATGTCAGTTATTCTGTCGTCACAAGCACCCATTTGGCCGATGCGGCCAGATTCATAAGGAGTGCGAAGGATAACATATATATATATATATATATATATATATATATATATATATATATATATATATATATATATATATATATATATATATATATATATATATATATATATATTCACCAGAACGAATTTTCAGCAAATTGGTGCACTCGACACATTATAGAGACAAAATTTTAAATATTTATATAAACATTCAGTACCTGCATACTTGTAAACCAAAAACAGCTGAATAATTAAGCTCCAGGGGCTCCTTCCTCTTTGTCAGGAAAGACCGGTGTGCACTAGTTCATAACAAACGGCAGATTCTAATATTCAGGTTGTGGGTTTACTCATGGACCCATATTTTGTGGAGCATTCTGTTGCGGAACACCATATTGCAAAGGTGAGTTCTAAACAAGAAAAGTTTTGATCTTCAAACCGTGCAGCGGAAGAGTGGGAAAAATGTAGGCCAGAAAAAGAGTAAAGCAGCATGGCTGCGTTCGGGTGATTTTTAACTGTTTCTGTTTGTGTTGTCGGAAATTCGTCGCACTGTCACCAGAGGCATATGGTGCGACGCCCATATACACTCCGTCAGTTCTTTTGCACTGTCACAACAATGTCGAAAAAACGGTCGTACAGCCCGCTTTAAACAACAGTGGCAAAGCAGAATGAAATACACTATTGTGCGTATTGTATGCTGTTGCGGCACCTCTCTCCGTCAGAGGCTGCTATAGGACCGATACTTTGACAATCCGGTGAAACTGTCAAGAAAATAGACAGAAAAGGTTTTCTAAATTTGTGCTCATACCGGGCATAACAGGCTTTAATGAAAGGAAAAAAGTAGATTTAGGTTTTTTTTTTCGGCGTAATAAAACTTGCAGAATAGATGTCTGCCCTATAGTTTCGTTTTCCTGATCCACTCACTTCACCGATGTGAAGAAAGAGTAAAGAGCTGGAATGTTCAACGTTGCCCGTGGGGTAAGCGTGGACGATCGTTCAAGTCAGCAATATTCTCCTTGCAATCTTACAACTCGTTGAGCTTACAACTCATAAGCGTCGAACTGCCACAATTGCGCTGGTTTCTTGGCCTAAGTAACAAACGCAGGGTTACAGTGGCGCAAAATCGAAATATCGCGTGATTAAATTGGCTCAGCGCTGTCGGCGGCGCAGGCGGCAACTGCAACAGCCAGCAGAACAAAGAAGACCTTCATCATTGCAGCTCTCGTTGTAATCTTGCAGGTCAAGTGGCCGTAAGGATTCTGTGGCCGGCCATTTTAATGCTGAACTCGTTAGGATGCAACAGCGATACGTGGAAAAGCAAGAAAAAAACCTTCTTTCATCCGCAGGATTCACTGCCTTTAAAGCCGCCGCAGTTCTTGAAAGGAAGTCTTATCTTTCTACCATAAGAACACTCGCAGTGCATCGCTTAACTGGTTTCTTATTTTGACCTTTGTTCTACGTGTTTTTGTGCGGGGTTCGGAAGTTGTTCATCCGGGGCCGTGCAACGCTGAGATATGCGCTATCCGTCTCCGGCTGCAGCTGCATCATTTCTCTCCATTCTGCGCTTCTAAGGGGCCAAAATAGTCCTAAGTCTTCCACAGGCAAGGAGGCAAAAGCCAATTACGCCAGTGGGTCTACAAAGGAAGTCAGTAATGGAAGGCATCAACCGGCAAGAAAGCTGTATGGTGCCGCAGGGCCACTTGCCGGATGTTTTCCTTTCGGAATATGAGCGCTGACACGTGCTAGCTTATTTGTTTGATGTGAAACAAAGCTGCAAAATTCCCTCCTAAGAGCCTCAGTGTAAAGTGAGCTTTAGCCATGCGCCACACAACTCATTTCACGATTTGTGGAGCGATTTAACCTGTATCAGAATAAAACAGCTACTTAATCTACATGGTAATTAAGGCGCTGCAGTAAGGCTTCGCTAGTCGGATGTGGCGTCAGCGGACGAACTCATGTTTTTTGCAAAAGCGATAAAAATTGTAATATGCTTGTGAAAAAAAAGAAGCATTTGACAGTAAAAACGCCGACAAATGCATATGCCCTAAGTTTGGTTCGCAGGCACTTGAGCAGCAAAATTCAGTAACCTCAGAAGAGTACATTAAATATTGCAAAGACAGAATGTGTTATACACCAAAATAATTCTGGTATGAATTGAAGTAGTAGATATTTTTAAATAGATGTCAATAGGTCCTCGTATTTCTCGTCATCGTCTTGCAGCCATGTTCTTGATACGGCACAATAAGTTATTGAATTGAAGCCATAACCTTTTCACATTTTCAGCTAACGCACAGGATTAAAATGAACGCAGATCGTTTATATTATTATTTCCATTTATTTCCACCAACAATAGGGAAGGCAAGGTAAAAAGTTGTAGCAGCAGCTTGCCAAGACCTCCTTCTGTACAAGGCAGCAGCAGTACATGTTGCACAACCCGACACACGTGCATTATTTCTAAAAAATGGTATAGAAAAAAAAGGAAATAGTATGTACAGCTTGTGCAATACAAAATTATACACACAGAAAAATATAATGTAGAAATAAGGAAATAGAATGCAAAGCTTGTGCAAAAGAAAGTTGTACACACAATAATGAATTCATTATAAGCAAAGGTATGACGACTGAATTCAATTCTATATGGCTGCGAAAGAAATCAAGTAAATGCCACTCTTCGAGGCGAAGTTGAATTGGTTATAGAATATTAGACAAAGAAGCACTCAAGGCTGTAAATCGCGTGCAATAAACGAAATGTAAGGAAAAAGGAGCAGACAAGGGCAATGCAGCGAACTAAGGGAACATTGTTATATCGTGCAGATTTACAAAGCATTCATAAAGGTATGTATTCCTGAAAAGTGAATTAGGCACAGTTTTTAACTATCCGTGAACATACTCAGAACACATGTAGCCGTCAAAATACTCGGAACATCTAGTTACCTGTAACTTGGTTGAAGTAGAAACAAAACCTTGTCTGCTTGACATTATGGCCCGGTTAAAATGTGGCGAAAACGGATCAGGTTTTTAGAAAGCCCGTGCACAACGCGCAGTATTGAGGTCAGGTGTTCAACAGAGGGGTTATCATCATTGTGTTTACTTGTCTCACGGTTGTCATCGCTGCTCTTGTCGTTCTCGCTGCAACTAAGCCTACTGATTTGAGCATCAGAAGAATGCGTCCGTTGCCTGTATGGGTCACAGTGTTGGACAATGTTTCGTGAAAAACATTTCCGGCAAAATTCCAAGACTGGCAGTGGGAGTGGCGCGGCACCCCTCTGTGGTGCTATGGCTTTGTATCTCCTCCTCAATAAAATATATTTATTTCGACGCTTGTGAATGCTTCGTATATTCCGAGGCAACATTCCTTCAGTGGGGGACAGCGTCACAAGCTGCCTCATATATCGCAAAAGTTACGGGAGGGTCTCCGTACCTTCGAACATCATCCAACATGGTTTTCCTGGGCAGTGACCGGCCGGTCAGCGTCTTTGAGGGGCTCGCGGCGTAACCATTGGAGGGGGTAAAAAGGCGGGCCCCGTTCCATTCGGGCCAGTACTCTATGGGGTGATCCAGTGCCCCGGGTGCCACTCTCGCGGCAACAGGCTCTGGGAAAGTCTAGCTTTTCCAGCGCATTCTGCGATAAACACTTCCCCATGTCCTCGTCATCTCGTAGGCCCGCTGCTGCCGATCGACCCTCTGACTACTGAAATGTCTCCGGAACTACAAAGCTGTCAGATAACTTTTTTCGCTCCTGTGTGTTACGTGAAAGATATTTTGGCCCTTGGTTAAACCTTGATTGTCCTTAGTGTTTTGTTCATTGTATCCTGAGAGTAACTCACCGCTCGTACTTACTGTTTAAAAAATGTGTTTCGTTTTACCTCTATCCTTTTCTTAATCAGTGTGTGTTTGTTAACATTGGGGATTGTCTTTTGTAATTTATCGAGTCGGCCTTTTTAGCGAACTTGTCGTAGCTTCTAGTTCTAGCTATCAGTGTTATTTGAACTCCTCGTAAGAAATATCTAGTTGTTTGTTGCAAAAGTGACTCTCGTGAAGTTTTTCCTCAATCCCGCATCGACACCCGTGCATTAGGGAACGACTTGCCCAACTTTTAACTGTGTCCGCAAACCTCGTTAGAAGGGCGGCGGGTAGCCGTAAGGCGCATCTGCCGCCTCTGCTCACCGTGAAGGCGGAGGTTTATGACAACATACTTGAGGTGTAAACTGTTATTGCACAGTGCTCACCAATGTAAGCGGCGAAAGCAGCGATCATAGCCACCTGCTGGACAAAACAAGAACTTTATATATGCAGCCACGGCTTTAGATCGAACGTAAGGTGGTAAGCGACTTACTAGGGAGCGACATACGCTGGACTGCTTTAGGGCAAACAGCATAGAACAACAGATTTTCCGAATCTGAACGATAGCCGTGGGTCTATACGTCGCTTATTATTAAATCTAGCCGGTGACGACCACAGCTATTTCATTGTAAGGGAAAAGAAGTTAGGTAGAAGAGGTAACTACAGGGAATCTTTAGAACTGAAACCGTGCGAGAACATTGCACTGGGCACCTTCACCTGAGCTTCCGGTGAGGGTTCCACTCGCTGCGGTCTAAACACAACATTCTCCGCAGGACGCTTGATAAGTCGGACCTAGATGCGTTTGGTCTTTTCACACCCTTAGCGGTCATCATTCAAAGTCATCTTCTGGTTATTAAAGTCATACCACCAATTTCAGCTTACTTTTGGGACAAAACATGTCACAGATTACTAGCAATCGGTTGCCGAAAACAATATTTCAATTAACCAGAACCTTACATGTTACGAAAAGCAAATAACTAATTAAAAATTCGAAGAAAATGTAAATTATTCCAAGCAAATTACTACTTGCGTAAGACTGCGTTTAATCGGTGTGCTCAGAGAGACCGAGGCGCTGGGTTGTATCTTGCAGCGAAGTGTCAGGAGTAGCCAGCACCAAGGAAAAGACGAACTTCATCGTCCTAGGTCGCTGCGCAGCCTTGGCGTTTGCCTCCAGCGGAAACGGTTAAAGCCAGCACACCACACGTTCCCCTGGCGAGAATGGAGCTATCCTGGCGACTTTCGGCGATGAAAGGGCTGAGGGAACAGGGTAAGGAGTCAAACCGTTTATGTGGACGGTTTGGAGGTCACGGCGACGCAAGTCCACAAAGGGCGCAACAGGCTCAACCATGCAATTCACCGTAGACGCTTGCTGAAGGACCCGGTAAGGACCATGATACCAAGCAAGCCGTTTCCGTGAAAGGTCGAGAGTTGAGGGAGGCACTCAGAGCCACGCAAGGGTGTCTAGAGGTCAGGATGAAGAGACCGCACAGGTGTCGCGAGGATGTTTTTGCTGGGGCTGGTTGTCTGTCCGAAATGGTCGTCGAGCGAGCGGACGTGGCGAATTTTTGGATTTTTTTCTCTCGGCTATACTGCTTTGGGGGACGAACTACAATTCCGCCATAACATCAACCCCCCCACCTACATAATAATTATAAAAAGTTTAAATTATAGGTTTAATGCATTAGCTAACAAACAGAAAGACTTTGCTTTCTCGTGGTGTTTGTCAAAGACCCCAGTTATAGCCCCAGTAGCAGAATAAATCTAAAGCAAGTCAGATTTCATTTAAAATTTTGTGTCCTTTAAAAAATCCGCTAAATATGTACATGCTTCTTTTCAGCTCAAAAACAAAATGCAGAGAGGCATGCACAATATATAGTTTCAAATTTTATTGACTCCTCCTTTGTCGTCAGCATCTTGCGATACGGTGTAGCCGCACTTTTTCCCGCCCTCTTGGACAGGGCAGTCAATCAAGTTCCTCCATGTCGTCATCTCCGGAAAATGAAAATGGGAAAATATCTCTGGCGAGAATAGTTTTCGTTTACATCTTCGCTCTCCTGGACTCTATTATGTTACCCCAATGGGCCAGCTGTTGTCTGCTGAGCTACATGTAAAGTCAAGACCGATTGTTCTCTCCTCATTTCCTCCAGCTTTGAACTCGTCTGGTTCTTATTCTTTGAGTTCATTACTTCCAAAAACGGCGCACGGTACCGACCCGCCGTTCCGGCAGCGCATATTAAAATCAGAAGATGGAAGATACAGGAGTCTCAAGATCCCCTGCGCCATTGTGACAAGACGCCACCAAACACGTGCCCGTTTTTAAACTTGTCTTAATTCTCAGGAAAATATAATCTGGGATGCCAACCACACGCTTGTTTTTTCCTATCAGTTAAATTAGCTGTTTCTGAGTGGTACCAGTGGCCCCTTGCGGACACTAAAACCAGGCACATACAACATGCACCGATTTAAGGGTCTATGCAGAGTGTCCCGGTGAAATCAAGGCTCCGCCTGCACTCTAAACAGAAATAAGGGAGAAGGAAGTAAACGATCCTTTAGCGTACACCCTTTTATAAAAGGATGTGTACTAAAGGACAGCTTACTCCCTGTTTTACTCCCATATAGGCATATTCGTGTTTAGAGTGTCGCAGCACTCTGCATGCATGCGGCCATTACGGGCGTAAATGGTCTAAACATACAACTTACTTGTGAACTGTATTGTTCACTTCAGAAAAATTGTGACAAGCAGCGAAGCACGTCTTATTGACTATAAAGTGGCGAAATATTCTTGAAATTCTTTATAGCGCTACAAAACACAAGGACACAGGAAGAAGTACACAGGAAGGGCGCTGTGTACTTCTTCCTGTGTCCTTGTGTTTTGTAGCACTATAAAGAAGTTCCAGAAAATATGCTTCACCAACTAACCCCACAACGTGTTTTGTTAAATATTCTTGTGATTGCATATCCCCTTAAGCCACAAAGATGTACAGTTTGTCCAGAGTACTGAAAAACGGAATCCTTGACAAGACAGCCATATGCAAAGAGGCTTGATGTGTTAAAAGGTGGTTTTGTGGCTACTTTCAGAGCCTGGGTGGCCATTATGTAAATGCGGTCAAAATCACATTGTTACCCACCCTTAAGGAGATTTCGAAAATGTAGAAGAGCCGTGTTGCGCTGGCGATCATGAGAAAAAGTACGGATTGACGTGCACTTCAACAACTGGTGAAACATTTTTAACCGCTTATTCGCACTCGTCAGAATGCAACGGAAGCACACATGATCATATTAAAGCAAAGAAAGCGTTGTAAGTTTCCTGTATCGTTGAGATAACGTATGATTTTCTCCCCGAATTAGACATTTCCACGCAAGAATTAAATATTTTTGAAGCAGCAAAAAGATTTCAGCCCTGTTTCGCGACCAATGTCATTCTGCCCTGAGCGTTTAAAAGAATTATTTGATGAAGTTTATACTGTGGGTCTCAGGAAAACATGTTCTGGGGATTATGGCTGGGGGCTTTAGGGGTGGTAGAGTGAGGCTCTCGAGAGGTGCTCACCCATATCTTCCTCAGACCACGCATAGATTTTAATGCACAGTTGTCTTCGACGGAATAAAAAAAAACTTATCACTTCTTCTTTCCAAGTGCCATTGGAAGACGGAAGTACTCACTGGGCTCCCACTCAGTCAGTTTTAATGAATTGCTCATAGAGAAGGGCGCTTTGAGCAGGCTTTGCAAGTGGGATGATTTGCTGCTCCCAGTGGCCAAACAGCTCCTAACTCTGTCGTGCTTTTGCTTGAGAATGCTTGTAAGCTCTGGTGTTACCGTGGTGGCTCAGTTGTTGTGGCACTCGGCCGCTGACCCGAAACACGCGCGTTCGATCCCGGCCGCGGCGGTCGCATTTCGATGGAGACGAAATTCTAGAGGCCCGTACTGTGCGATGTCAGTGCACTTTAAAGGACCCAAGGTGTTCGAAATTTCCGGAGCCCTTCACTACGGCGGCCCTCATAGCACGAGTCGTTTTGGGACGTGAAACCCCCATGAACACATAAAATTGCAATTTCGATTTACATACGCATCCTGCCGTGCTTGTACTTAACGTAATATGCGCCATACAGCACTGCTGCGCCTTTAAGTAAGCCCAGAGGCCCCGCAGCCAAGAGAATTGCGAAAACTTGGAAGGGGAAGAAATGTCAGACCTGCGGCTGTAAACTTCCCTGGTTACATTTACGGACAACAAAGACTTGAAATATTTATTCGAATTGACGCTGACTGGCCGAACTCTTGCTCGGTTCGCTCCGGCGTATGCCGTCGGGGACCTGTCTTTTGTGATGTAGTTGCGGAAAAAATCGACAGTGCACATGTCCAGCATTCTGGTTCATGCTCCGCTAGTTCACAAAGCTGCCACCACGCGCCGCATGAAGTTAAGCACCTCTCCATCTCTTACATTCTCCCTCCCTGGCTTGAGAGAGAGACGCCGATAAGCTTCGCGCACTGTCCACTTCGTGTGTCCTCCCCTCACGACCAGCGTCTCGGGGAGGGCGGGGGGGGGGCGGCTTTGCATTTCTGTTTCCTTTGTTCTTTTCTCAGCCAGCGCGTTCAAGGGAGGCAGACTGTGTGGCTCCCCTACTCATTTCTTTGGCTGGGTTGCAGGAAAAGGAAAAAAATCGGGCCGCAGCTAACGCGGCGACCCGCGCCGTCTTTGTCGGACGTTGAGCGGTCATCTGTCAAAAAAGATGCCGGCCCGTCACAGTCTGGAAGACGTTGAAGTAACGAGCGGTAAGTGGGAACTCCAAGGGCCCTTCCTTGTCGTACGCGTCCAGCGTCGGCGCTCTTGGTGTACGCGGGAACGGGTGTCGAAAAGGGGCATGCATCTCCATGTTCCTGGCGCTGGCTCCCTTCCCCTTTCGAGCCGAGGGAGAGAATTTCAAGCCATGAAGAGAAGGGGTTGAGGTGCGATGAAAGGACAACTTAAACCGCGAAGAAAACTTCGGGGAACCTGGAGGAGCTTCAAGCCATGAAGAAAAGAGTCACCGAGGTCCCCGCGATCCTCCCGTTGTTATAAACCCGACCCCTCTTCCGACGCGTACGCGAGCGCCCGTGCGCTGACGCCGATATCTAGCACGGACAGACATCGGCGCCTCGCCGAGGCTCGCTGGCGTCTTCTGCAGTGCGCATGCGCAGACCGGTTTTGGCGTACGCCGAGGGCCGACGCTGAGCGCGTACCTAAAAATGGGCGCTTGGAGTTGGCGCTTTAGCTGTGTGGTTTACTAGAATTGATATGAATGAGATTAAAATGAAGGGACACCAATGGAAATAAAAATTTGACATTTTGCATTTATAATTCACGTAACCAATCAATCAGCAATTCGATATACTCATGATGTTGCCAGTCAATCACAAAATGGGTTGCAAAATCGATTTACTAAGGAAGCTGCCATCTTGAATTCCTCGGACTTAGAAAATTTCTCAAGAAATCGAGAAACGCGATGAGTAGGATCTAACGCTCTTAAATCTACGGCAAGTATGCACGTCACACAAGAAATGGTCCGCTTCTCGCCTTTTTTTAAGGCTACATAAAAGCTGCTGTGGGTGAAAAAGACGAGTCTTACTTCATCGTCAATCACTCGTACGCTTTCACTGCACGACCCCTGCGAAGCCGACAACGCAGCTATGAAAGATGACGATGACGACGACATAGGTAACTCCTACCAACAAGCACTTATCATAGCGCAGGATTACACGGCTGTGGCTCCGTAGTATGAAGCGTACGGAAAAAAAGAATGCCCATTTTTGGCAACGTCGGTCACAATCCCTCTCTGCGCTCTTGGTTGCAAAGTTTACTTTTTTTTTGTAGTACCGTCAAACGAATTTCGGAAGGTTTCGCTTCAGTCTGCTGAATGTGGGAGCTAGATGATTTTCTGCGCTAAAACTGTATTCGGAAGCTCATTACGGTCATTATTAAAAAAACATAATGAAATATCGGGATGCTGTAAGGCTGGGGCGCTTTTTTCGACAACATTTGCGAGGCTGAGAGCGGCGCGACGCGTCGACGCTCAGCTGGTGGTACATAAAGCAAAAAAGGGATGTGCCGTATCGCTCAATGCTAAAGCTAAATGTCATCAACTAGGGGCAAGCACTGCTAAGCGAGAAGGCCTGCCAAAGGAGCGACGGTGATCCTTCTGGTAAAGTGGCAAAAGTTGATTGCGGCGCTGCGGCACCAACTGTATAGATGCGAGCATAGTTATCTAAAAGAATTAGCGTGTTCGATTGAACGAAGCCGGCCTAAATTGGGTTGCCCGCCCAGCCGCAAACACCACCAGGGACGCGGTTTTCCTCCGACGCCGACACCTCGAGGAAACACGACCATTTCGATCCGACATTAGGTCATGTCCTCATAAAAAAAAGAGATAAATTTTATGCTTGATGAATCGCTTATCCTCAAGAAAGTCATGCTTCCGTGCACTGCGACACACTTCCCAGTTTTGTTAGCCAGGAAGCCACTCTGTTACACACCTGCACATGAGAATGAGTCAACCTGTGTACATACACGTGACGCGGCCAATCTATTCCTTGAATTTTTTTAAAACACCGAATTTTCTTGCATAAATACTAACCTAACAAGATAACAAGTCTGTAGCCTTGTTCGAACATTATTCACCACGGTTCCTAGTGCATATGCGTTTTCAGGAAGACCTTCCATCGGTCTAAACAACGCGATGTCAAGCGATTGCAAGTGAGGAGCAAAAGTGCTTTCACCACGAGCCGGTTAGGAAACACTCCTCCACCACCTCTGTTCTCCCATTTAAAGGTACCTCGTTATGCATTGCAGCCTTCTTTTGCAATGCGAAATTCAAGGAGCTAGAATTCCAGCAATCTCGGGGGTACGTTGTTCACATGTCACAAACGCTTCCTGCCTCCACGAGAAGTCAGCTCGGGGACGCAGTCAACGCAGGGAAACAAAGCTATGGGGTCTCACCTCTTGGCCATGTTAGCGTGGTTTTATAAGTGGTTAACACTTCTCTCAGTATAGTTCCATGCACATGTTTGTGCGCCCCAGCCAGCCATTCTTATTTTCATAGAATAGAAAAAAGATTAGAAAATTTCCTCCCTTCTACTGATGCAGACACCCTAGCTGCGCCTTCGACGCTGATTTCCAGGAAGATGTTTGGGATCAGCGAATAATTTTTTTTTGAGAGTTCACTAAACTAGCCCAGACAACCAAGTAAGACTTAGGTCCAAGTTTTAAATCTGTGGCTTGAACCCACACAGAACTCTTCCTGAATTACCACTTGTCCTCGAAGAGTTCTAGAACACCTGCTAGATTTTTACCTTCGCGTGCTATTGCTTCATCACCGTAGAGAGACATGCTTCATTGAAAACTGTAGACAACACAAAAGCAGCGCCAACTTCCATTATTGCAAGACTGCCGTATAGACCACAGGCTTTTTCATAAAACACGTTGGAGTCAGGGATGATTTACAAAAAACAACAGCTCAGCAGATACGAATCAACATGAGCACAAGCTCTTGGTCAAAATTATGCACAGATGCGAAGGCCCCTAACCGTTCGATATATCCGGGCTTGACTGTATGAACAAGCTTGGCCCAGCAGCAAATGTTATTACGCAAAAACGCCCACGTGGTAGATATCAACCCGGAACCAATCACTGCAGCGCGCCTCATACATAGTGCACAGTTTTCTATTGGCAGGTAAAAATTCATTATTAACCGCCGCCGCGGTGGCTGAGTGGTTATGGCCCTCGGCTGCTGGCCCGAAAGACGCGGGTTCGATCCCGGCCACGGCGGCGCAATTTCTATGGAGGCGAAATTCTAGAGGCCCGTGTAGTGTGCGATGTCAGTGCACGTTTAAGAAACCCAGGTGGTCGAAATTTCCGGAGCCCTTCACTACGGCGTCTCTCATAACCTGAGTCGCATTGGGACGTTAAACCCCAATAAGCACACAAAATTTGGCACATATGTGCGCTTAGGTGCCTGAAGTCTGCATGAAAAATAAATAATTTTATTGAGCAAGAGCCGAAAAATCGAGGATTATCCTTTCGGGGCTATACCTGGGACGCACAGGTTTTTGGACACGGCTAGATCTGGGGACGTATTTTGGATGTCTTGGGGAAAAATGAGCACATCCTGGGGAGATTCCTAATGGGCTATTTCTGGGACATTTTGAGGAGGTTTTGTGCTTGTTGGGTTGGAACTCCAATGTTCGTTTGGTATGCCGATGGCCGAGCTCCGCCAGAGACCTCGACGGATCCCGCAAGCAGCCGTGCTGCGACCCTGTTCCTGCTCTACGTGAGGACTGTGCTGGTCTGTGAGTTATTTTTCCATTGCGCAGAGTCAGCGAATTCGTCTAGAATATCTAAGCCGGCAGCGATGCACGTGATACTAGATATGTTAATCGTACTCCCACTTGCTTTGAATGAGAATGTGTTTATACATTATTATTTATGCAAAAAGAAAGAGACCTCGTCTATAACCAACTTTTGCTTGGTTCAGCCCTTTGCCTGCCAACTAATCAGTAGATTTATAACAAAAACATTTCTGGCTAAACCGTTTGTAAAATCACCTCTTCCGAATATTGATCAGCATTTGTTTAAAGTAACATTTTATATACCGGCCTTTTCCCGGAATAAAAAAAATACAATACTTTTTTTGCAAGAACATTTTTCTAGTTAAGATATATTACGATGCGTCGATGTAGTTTTGGCACATATCGCTGATTCCACCCGCAGCCACAGTGACCGCGACCCTCAAGTCGTGATTCCGAAGTTCCGAGACCGTTGCTTCTGCTCGTTGCGCCATGTTGCGCTTTTGAAGAAGTTTTGGAATGCCACTTTGCCTTCTCTGGTTACAATACGTATGCGTAGACGCGCAGAGAGCAGGGTTGCTTTTGTTTGTTTTGTGTTGCTTCAATGCTCAATTCCCTGACACGCTTATCTGCCTCAGACAGAGAAAAGAATTAAACAAGGCTAAACAACAGACCGGTCCGGCTCAGCGGTCTGTCCGCGGCGAGGCGCGCGGTGTGACGTCATGCCAGATGGCGCGGCGAGCGCGCGGCGTCAGCTGCGGCAGTTGCTAGGCAACGGCTCAAGGTCTGTTTCTGCGCCTCCTCGGAGCACCGCCACGGCGAAATCGCAATTTCGCGGCCAGTAAAGCCCAGTTCGCGGCCAGTAAATATCAAATGCAGCTAGATTTGCGGGGGAAAATATCTTTAGTCACATTTAGAGGTCGCGCCGAGAGAAAACGGCGGCGGCGGCGGCGCGCCGATCAGTGTGCGTCGGTTACGGCTCAGCGAGGGTAGTCGGCGGCGGCGCGCCAATGCCTCGGCGCACACCTCTAGTTGGTGTCTCCGGCGAAGTGGGCGTGTCCTCTCGTGCATTACGTTTTCAACGAAACTTTGGCGTCCACTCACGGTAAATTTTCACGATTATGTCTTTTTAATTGACCCGCCGCGGTGGCTCAGTGGTTAGGGCGCTCGACTACTGATCCGGAGTTCCCGGGTTCGAACCCGACCGCGGCGGCTGCGTTTTTATGGAGGAAAAACGCTAAGGCGCCCGTGTGCTGTGCGATGTCAGTGCACGTTAAAGATCCCCAGGTGGTCGAAATTATGCCGGAGCCCTCCACTACGGCACCTATTTCTCTTTCTTCTTTCACTCCCTCCTTCATCCCTTCCCTTACGGCGCGGTTCAGGTGTCCAACGATATATGAGACAGATACTGCGCCATTTCCTTTCCCCCAAAACCAATTATTATTATTATTATTATTATTATTATTATTATTATTTTTAATTGGGTCTGCTAAACGACTCTACTCGGAGCTATGTGTGCAGAACAGATTATCTGTGCAGCGACGAACTTCCTATCCTCTTTTGTAAGCTTCGTCATAAGCAGCGCAATGCCGCTATGCTGTTTCTGATGCGCGGAAAGGCAGTCGGTGCGAAACTCGCGACAGAAAGCTGCCCTGCGCAAGCCCTCTACTGGCTTCTTCGTGTTGCAAAGTAGATTCACTGTCAGTAATATCGCGTAGTCTCTGAATGACGACCGAAATGGAAGTATGCTTTGGCGCCGCGTGAGCTCGATTTACATGGCTCCTCCGGAAACGCACAGTCGCGTTCTGAGGTGGATTAAGTTTTATTTATTATTTGTGCCACCGCAGGTCCGGGCCGTGGAGTACTGTTCATTGAGATGGGCGCATCGCTTGTTACGCACAGACGCTGGCTCAGCGCACGTCGTGGACAGAGACGTTTCACCCAAGCTGTTTCGTAATGCTGTATCGACTGGAGCAGGGGACGTTTGTGGAAGTTTCAGTCAAGCGGCGCCGGACGAATGCTACTAGTGTGATGGTTCGATAAAAGTCACTGCTGGCGCGAACGGTCACCGTGTACCATCGTCAGCAGGCTTAACACGAACGCTCCGCAGCGTGGCCTGGACCTGCTTGTATACTGACCCCAGTGCCGCGAAGTGTTGGGCGCTGTTGCCGAGATGTCTGGGTATGTTTGAGGCGGCTGAGCAGCATGATTTGACTGGTCAGCTTGCCTTTCCTCGTGTCTGGCCGGCGGAGGGAGTGCGCTCACTTTTGACACGTTTCAATGATGTCTGCGGTCTCACGTGGGCCCAGAAAACACGTTGCGGTTTGCTTATCTCGACAAAGCTGCATGCCCTGCGGCAGCTAGGGCGCCTTTCGAGGTTGCACTCAAAGCTGCCGCTTGAAAGAAGTGAAGATTTGGCTGCACTGAAGATCCAGTGCAGGAGCGTAAGATCTGTGCGTGTCCCGAGCAAGAACG